>NC_053027.1:43833904-43959747 GCF_003073215.2 Triticum urartu | reverse complement strand
TTTGTGCTATTCCTCAATCTGATTCCTAGCACATTGTGATCATATTGTTTCTGGCCACGTTTGATAAACCTCTATCCAGTCAAAACGCTCATAGATTAGGTTTGATTCGAAAATTCTAGGTTTAGGTTTCCGCCGAAACCATCTCGGACCCACCGAGTTGAAAAACTCGGTCCCACCGATTTGGCTTATGCCATTGCACAAGTAAAACTCGGTCTGACCGAGAATTACTATCGGTGTGACCGATTTTTGAACTCAGTGAAACCCTAGCAGTCTCGGTGCCACCGAACTGTGACTCGGTCTGACCGAGTTCACTAGTTTAGGTTCCAAAACTGCTTCGGTATCACCGAGTTTGAAAATCGGTAGATCCGAGATGATTTCAGTGGGAAACTAAAACTAAGTTTTTGAATCATTCTTTTTGCAAAAATCTCTGCATTTTGTGATGCTCATCCACTCTATCTCCTCTATAATCTATTCATAGGGTCAGCAGTCAGTTTGCAACATGCCAGACCAGAGTGACAGCCAAAACTTGTCAGAGCAGCAAGTGCAGTTGAGTGAGGGCACTAGCCCCTCAAGTTCCTCAGATGATGGCAGCAGGAGCACACCCAGCAACCTACCTAAAGCTGCCACGAGACAAAGGAAGAAGAAAACCTCAGATTCTGAAGATGAGGACTATGTGGCAGAGGAAGAGGCCACTTCCAAGAGAGTTGAGCCAGCTCAAGGCTCAAAGCCAGGCCTGAAAATCAAAAGGCCAGCAGGCAGGCAGCCCATGTCAAAGGCTAGAGCCTCAACTGAGAAGCCTGCTCCCATTGAGCCCGTTGCAGCTGAGGGCAAGAAAAGGAAAGAGATAGTGAAGAAGACTGTGGCTAGAGTGCTTGGGAAGGCCTCCATCATGGTAGAAGAGGAGGAGGAAGAAGAGGCAGCTGCACTAGCGCCCAAGGCAGCCAAACTTATGGGAGATGCCATAAGGTCAGGGGGAGCTGCATCCAAGCCCAAGGAAGCACCTAAGGCTGCATCTAAGCCTAAGAATGCACCAAAGAGAAACACAAGAAGCATCCCAGCCACTGAGAAGAACAAGGCCCCAGTGCCTGAGACTATTGCAGAGGAAGAGGAAGAGAGTGTCCTTTGGAAGCTCAAGCCCAAGATCCCAGACCACAACGATGCTCATCCTGTGGCTGAGGATATGAAGCTAAGGAGAGGCTCAGGGCTCAGGAAATGGAGAGAGGCAGATCCATATGCTTCTAGGAGAAGGACTGCAGTGGACTACAGGTTTCATACCAAGGAGCAGCAGGATTTCTATGAGACAGTGCTACTTGACAAGAAGCCAATTGTATGTGACATGAGATGGGTCGACTGGACCTATATCAAGGATAATGAAGAGTACTACCCAGGAGTTCAGGACAGCTTTAAGGCGTGTGGAGTAGAGGACTTTGTTGGGCAAAAGCTCACAAAGTGGAACGAGGAACTCATCATGCAGTTCTACTCCACAGCTCACTTTTATCCAGATGGGAGGATTACATGGATGTCTGAGGGTACGAGGTACCACTCTACTGTTGAGGAATGGGCGAAGCTGATCAATGCCCCAGAGGAGCAAGCAGATGACTTGGACATTTATGCCAAGAAAAAGATGGACCACAACTCCATGTCCAACATGTACAAGGAGATTCCGAATGAAGCACTTGACACGTTCAAGTTTGGCTCAGTGCATTATCTGCTCTCAGGATTGCCTACGATCAACTGGATCCTTAGGCACACCCTTCTGCCCAAGTCTGGAGATCACAAGATGATCAAAGGTCACGCGATCAATTTGCTTCATGTTTTTGACGTGCCTCAAAAATTCAAAGTCATGAGCCTTATAGTGGAAACAATCAAAAGGACTGCGGCAGATCAGAAGAGGAGCTGTGGATATGCCCCTCAGATTCAGGAGCTCATCAACTCCAAGATGGGCACGGGCGTATATTTGTTGGATAAGGAACACCTGCCCATCCGTCCAGATTTTGAGAACAATGAAGTTGTGATGACAGAGAATGAACCATCATCTGCCCATGCACAAGCTCAGAAGGAGAAGGCGAAGAAGGAGAAAGCTGCCAGGATGCCTACTCAAGCGCAGGCATCTGATTACTTCCTGAAAACCAAACAAGAGCAACTCAGTTACTTGATTGCGTCCACCCTGCGGATTGAGCAGAGTATAGCCACCCTGACTCAGAACCAGGCGAGCTTAGAGAGGATCATGGAACAAAGATTCTATGACTTGGACATCAAGGTGACAGAGATACAGACTGCCGTGGAGCAGCTCCAGGACGACATGAATGAGAGGAGAGGCAGGACCACGACTCATGCTTTTGCGAGGGTGCCACGAGGTCCGAGGTCGTCTGCCAGTTGCTGACACCAGAGCTACAACGTCTGCACCAGCCACAGCCTCCGTTCCACCAGCTCCAGCATCCACTTCAGCCTCGACTCCGACCACGTCTACCGAAGGCTTTGTCCTTGGAGTGCTCCGGACTCCACCACCACCTGAAGATCAAGCCTGAGCGTCGATCTAGTGCTATGCATTTTCTAGGAACTTTTTGGTAACTTGTTGCCAAAGGGGGAGATGTGTAGATCATAGGCTTCGAGAGAGAGTGTTGCTTTTCTCTCTTGCTTTATTTGGTGGTTTTTCGAACCTTGTTTGCTTGTGTGTGAGATACTACGTCCTTATGCCTGTGAGACATCGATGATCATGTGTTTGATCATAAGCTACACTTAATGTTTGCTTGATGCTTGCTTAAATATTATCATTCTATCTATCGTTTGTGATCATTCACTATTCTTGGTGATGAGTGCATGTATTTCAATCTTATCATTTTTTTGAGCGCTCCACCAAGATGTATGTGACATGGAAGAGTAACCCATGATTCTAACTCCTTGTGCATTTGCAGTCCAAAGCAAATTTTAAATATGCACAAATTTAGGGGGAGCTCTTACTTATCACATACCTCTCAAAGCGACGATATATTTCATGCTTATTATCATTTGTCGAAGCTTTGATCTATATGTTGTCATCAATTACCAAAAAGGGGGAGATTGAAAGTGCAACTATCCCTAGGTGGTTTTGGTAATTCATAACAACATATAGCTCATTGAGCTAATACTATTCCAAGATAATTATTTCAGGAAAGCTCAATGATTGGCATGGCATGGATGTGAAAGTGGAACCCTCAAAATGCTAAGGACAATGGATTGGCTCAAGCTCAAAAGCTCAAGACTCTTCATTTTATATTTTAGTGATCCAAGATCACATTGAGTCCATAGGAAAAGCCAATACTATTAAGGAGGGATGAGGTGTTGCTTAATGAGCCTCTTGCTTCATGTGCTTAGTGATATGCTCCAAAACCCTCAACTACTTTCCCATATCCACATATGACCAAAACCCTAAGCCAAACTCGGTCCTACCGATTCTTCCTATCCGGCGCCACCGAGTTTCACTTGTCATTAGCCACTGCCAAACCCTAGCAATTCGGTTCTACCGATAAGGATCTCGGTCCCACCGAGATGGGGTTGCAAACTCTCTGTTTCCCTTTCGTAACTTTTCGGTCCCACTGAAAGAGCGAATCGGTCCCACCGAGATTGCAATGTAAACTCAGTGTTTCCCCTTTGTAACTTTTCGGTCTCACCGAGTTCCACTCGGTCTCACCGAAAGAGCAAATCGGTCCCACCGAGTTTGCCTGACCAACTCTCTGGTTAGCTAATTACCAAATTCGGTCTCACCGAGTTTGTGTAATCGGTCTCACCGAGATTACGTTATGCCCAAACCCTAACCGAATCGGTCCTACCGAGTTGCATGTCAGTCCCACCGAAATTCCTAACGGTCACTAGGTTTACTATTTCGGTCAGACCGAGTTTTCTGATTCGGTCCCACCGAGATTGGTAAATTGTGTGTAACGGTTGGATTTTGTGTGGAGGCTATATATACCCCTCCACCTCTTTCTCATTCAGTGAGAGAGCCATCAGAACACACACATCATTCCAACTCATATGTTCTGAGAGAGAACCACCTACTCATGTGTTGAGACCAAGACATTCCATTCCTACCGTATGAATCTTGATCTCTAGCCTTCCCAAGTTGCTTTCCACTCAAATCTTCTTTCCACCAAATCCAAATCCTATGAGAGAGAGTTGAGTGTTGGGGAGACTATCATTTGAAGCACAAGAGCAAGGAGTTCATTACCTACACACCATTTGTTACTTCTTGGAGAGTGGTGTCTCCTAGATTGGCTAGGTGTCACTTGGGAGCCTCTGTCAAGATTGTGGAGTTGAACCAAGGAGTTTCTAAGGGCAAGGAGATCGCCTACTTCGTGAAGATCTACCGCTAGTGAGGCAAGTCCTTCGTGGGCGATGGCCATGGTGGGATAGACAAGGTTGCTTCTTCGTGGACCCTTTGTGGGTGGTTGCTTCTTCGTGGACCCTTCGTGGGTGGAGCCCTTCGTGGACTCGCACAACCGTTGCCCTTGGGTGGAGCCCTGTGTGGACTCGCGCAACCGTTACCCTTCATGGGTTGAAGTCTCCATCAACGTGGATGTAGGATAGCACCACCTATCCGAACCACGGGAAAAACATCCGTGTCTCCAATAGCGTTTGAATTCTCCAAACCCTTCCCTTTATATTCTTGCAAGTTGCATGCTTTACTTTCCGCTGCCAATATACTCTTTGCATGCTTGCTTGAATTGTGTGATGATTGCTTGACTTGTCCTAAAATAGCTAAAATCTGCCAAGAACTAAAATTGGGAAAAGGTTAAGCTTTTATTTGGTCAAGTAGTCTAATCACCCCCCCCCCTCTAGACATACTTTCGATCCTACATACCTAGAAATATTTTTTGGAAAAAATAAAGAGCAAACTACGAGGTAGCTACAGTTCAAATTTGACCCTCTTCCAACTAAATCGGTGGAAATTTGTCTTTTTCACGAGAGGTGGATCAAATCTTTTTACACCCAACCATTTGGTCAATTGTGCATTAAATATGTCCTAGTATTTTAGAAAATTGATTTGGTCCAATTTTGCAACAATTATTTGGTAGGCCCTTCACAAAAAAACCTCCTTTTGGGCACTCGAAAAATGGAAAATGGTTTTTTCGTCCAAAGAAAATGAAAACTTCCTTAGGCAATATTGTTTGCCATTCCAATATGCACCCTTGTGCACAATATGAGATCACTTGAACAAACTATGCCATGAATGTGAACATAAGATTGATCATTTGGCTTGAAAGCCACGTGATAGCTCGTTTCTGAGAACACTTTTTTAAAATAATTGCCGTATTACAAGTTTGTTATTTTTCGTACGAACTTGACCACATATAATGACACAATGCGAAGGTTTCCCAATTTTTTGATTTTTTTTTATTTTTTATGCCCGTTTCAAAATGCGGTCAAAACGGTGGGAATGACCGTTCCTAGCTAGTGGTTGAATCTTGGAATTTTTTTGGTGTTTTTCTGTTAAAATAGATATTTATGTACCTAGAAATGATTTTTGGAAAAAATAAATAGCAAACTATGAGGCAGCTATAGTTCAAATTTGACCCGCTTCCAACTGAATTGGCGAAAATTTGTCTTTTTCACGAGAGGTGGATCAAAACTTTTTACACCCAACCATTTGGTCAATTGTGCACTAAATATGGACTAGTATTTTATAAAAATGATTTGGTCCAATTTTGCAACAATTATTTGGGAGGTCCTTCATAAAAACCCTACTTTTGGGCACTCGAAAAATGGAAAATAGTTTTTTCGTCCAAAAAAATGAAAACTTCCTTAGGAAATATAGTTTGCCATTCCAAGATGCACCCTTGTGCACAATATGAGATCATTTGAACAAACTATGCCATGAATGTGGCCATAAGATTGATCGTTTGGTTTGAAAGCCATGAATCTTCGTGGGATCTGTCATCGCCGCTGTGTTGCATCACAGGATCCGTCGTCACCACTGCGTGCTTCATCGCATCACCCGTCGCCCTCACGTTGCGCTATAGTGAAACTTCATCGGCAACCATTGGATGCAGCAGTGGAGCTTCGACGAGGCAACCGATGCTGCTATGGAGCACCGCCTGCAGCGGTGGCGCTGCAGTGAAGCTTCACCGGCGGCCCGCAAGAGTGCTACCGAAGTTTTAATGAAGCGCCCATGGAGCTGCAGTGAAGCATCGCCGGAGATGCAGTGAAGCGCCGCCCGGTTCATTGAAGCTTCGACGAGGGCGGAGCTGCAACGAAGCGCCACCGAGGTCGTTGAAGTTCCGTTGCATGATGCTGCCATGGAGCTGCTGCGTGCTGCTGCCATGGGAGTTGCTCGATTCAGTGGTACAGTGCGTCTGATCGAACGACTCTTCAGGCGGCTTATTTTTGGCTAAAATCATCCAGATGATTTGTAGTAACCACCTATTTTTAGTCAATCACGACCAATTTAGATGGTCATAACGTCGTACTGCATTCTGATTGGTCCGCGGACGTCTCACGTGGATCATGCATCATACATCGTCGGATGCTCGCGAATCCAACGGCAGTCATCAACTCTTCCACACCAACCCCGAAACCCTAGCTATGTCCTCGTGGTCATTTTCCATCCACCCCCGCCTCCTTTCTTTCCCTCTCCTCCTCTCCACTTCCAGATCCGGCGGAGCTCCTCTCCATCGTGCCCTTCCTCACCGCATCGCCACCCCGACCCCCTCCCCTTTCTCCCCGCCGCCTTCTCTCGCGACGCCGCACCCTCCCCGCCAGCCCCTCGCTTCCTTCTCCACCTTCTCACGCTCCCTCCCCAACCGATCCAAGATACGGAAATAATCCTCCTCTCCCCCCTCGATCGATCGATCCCGACCGACCGCGGCGGCGATGGATCTCTTCGGCGGGGCCGGCGGCGGTGCGACGCTGTCGGAGATGTACCAGAGCACGCGGCGGCTGCAGGGAAAGGGAGCCGCCATGACTCAGCACCGGCGGGCTCCCCTCGCTCTCCGAGCTGGGAGGTAGTCTGCTTCTCCACGGTCGCGCGCTCACGCCGGTAGAGGAGCCACCCTGCTTCTTCTCCGGCAACGACGCGGCCGTGCCCTCCGACGCCTCTCGTCCGCGTCTGGTGCCGTACAAGAGACGCTGACTGCTGTCGTCCTCCGCTCCTACTGGCCGCAGCCGCCCCGCCCCCGCCTCCGAGGTCAAGGTCGACGCGGTGGAGAACGAGGAGGTCATCACGCACGCCCTGCAGGAGGAGCTCGCGCAGGTCACCATGGCCTACGGCGGGGAGGCCGAGCGCCGTGCCACCGTCCTCGCGCAGCAGTGGTTCCGTCCCGAGGTCGTCAGAGGTCCTACTAATTTCAGTTACCAACACAGACGCAACACACAATAAATTCAGACATGCCGATCCTTAAACAAATGCTGGTGCAGCTCCACCGTATGTAGAAGAAGCATATGATCTTTCCTTCTTATTAGCTAGAATGCTCCAAATTCTTTAGCTGTGTTTGGATGAACTCTCTCCTGTCATATAACACATATGCCGATTAAAGGATTTGGTACACCTGCACGTGTAGTAGAACTGGTTCCGATATGATAGCAGAGAGCAGGTCCTTTTTTAGTTGGACATTGAACTGAATTCTCTGTCTTTGGTGCATGATTTCAGTTATCTTCAGACATGGTTTGTGTACCTGGCTGACATAGTTTTTTTTGGTTCTGATATGGTATAGCAATATTCCTCATACAAAGCTGGTGGAGTACAAGGGGCACCAGAACTGGGTTAATGTCTCGGGGAGCACCTGGTCTTTCTGGGAGGCGGAACTCAGTTCAAGCATGGTGCTCTGCATTACATTGATTTCATTCAGGAGGTAACACTCAGACACGCTACCATTCGCAAGTTTGTTTATATATCCATAGGGTTGTGAAAATAGTTATCACAACAATTTGTTCACAGTAAGTTACTATAGGCATGCTATGGTCTGATAATGTGAATGACTTGTCGAGTTGGTGCCGTGCACAAATTTCTATAGAATTAAATTATGCATAACTATGGTTGCGTACATACTGTCTAAGGTTTCAGACCAAGTGTAATTGAATAGGATAGGATTGTTCTTTCCTTCTGAAAAAAGATTATGCACTGGATTTAGGAATTCAATGTGGTTAAAACTGAGGTTCTTCATTTAACGGGTCTAATGTTACTATGCAGGCAAAGAAAGATGTGGCATGGGGAAAACTGACCTGTGTAGTTCTAGATGCAGGCAAAGAAAGATGTGACATGAGGCCAGAGGTGGCCGGATCTGGCAAAGGTAAGCCCCTCCCCTCCTTCTTCGTGCACCATCTCCTCCTTACCTCACCTTGTCTCATGTTCCTTTTTGACAGGTCCTCCCCTCCTCACCATCTCCTTTGCCGGGCCAGGGTTCCGCCGATCCCCCAAGGTGTAGCTCCTGGCCATGGGGAAGCGCCAGCAGCCGGAGGCGGCCGAGCAGCCCATGGCGCCGGTGCGAGGCCCTGCCCTCCTCACCATCTTGTGAATGGTGCAGGCCCCGAAGCGAGGCGGCAAGGCGCCGGTGTCGCGAAGAAGAAGGCGGCGGTACTGCACCCACTCCTCTGCTCCTGCTTGGAGTCTCCCGGTCCCGGCGCGTGTGTTCTGACTGGGTTGCGTTGGTGTGTGGTTGCAGTACAAGGTGGTGAACCCGCTGTTCGAGAAGAGGCCGAAGCAGTTTGGAATCGGTGGCGACCTGCCGCACAAGAAGGACCTCCACTGGTTCGTCAAGTGGCCCGAGGTCGTGCGCATCCAGTGCCAGCGCCGCATCCTCAAGCAGCGCCTCAAGGTGCCCTGGCACTCCACTAGTTCACCCGTACCCTCGACAAGAACCTCGGTATATACGAAACTTGCCTGTTCATTCGTCGCTGGACTCTGAATCCACAATGCCTGAGGTCGTTTAGTTGCTGTGCTGTATTATTTTGAGCAAGTACTCACTTGGCCAAGATAATGAAAAGAGTTGATGGATGTGTTTTAAGATTCCTGCTGGTAGATACATTGGGAGCCTCTTCTTGCGTGATAAGGGCAATGCATGCTGTTGTCCTACATACCTACTACTATATATATTTTACTGAATATATTTACATGCCATCACACTATGAAGTAATAGACTGGTTAGGAGAAGCTTTCACTTCTAAGAATGCCAACAGTAGGAAGAATCGTTGTAGTTAAGTGATTGCATGGCTGCTATGGCCTTGCTATGTTTGTGTACCTGAAGTCACACCTCTATAATTGCTTTTCCTTTATGTTGGAATGTGTCTAGTTAATGATCGGTATTGATAGATTTTGGTGGTTATTTATGCTTATTGTGTATCACATTAAAAAATAAAATGCACAATGAGCTTACCTTTTATGTCAGAATTTTTTCTTTATCTATTACCCTTCCTTTGGCTGTAGTTTATCTTCATACAGAATCCAGTCTTGGTGTTCTTCCTATTTGCATTTGATTATGTTTTTAAAATTCCCTAGCACAACTATATATAACAATGTGGGTATGTGTTTACCTCTCTTCTGTTTTTCCTATTAAAGGTGTCCAATTTGGTTCTGTTCCTATGTTGAAACTTCTGAATTTGAGCAGTTGTTCTTGTTCTGACTTCCTTCAGGGAGATGAATCTGAATTGGTGTTTACTCTTTGTCTCAATTCAGTTTAACTGCATGGACATGTACACATGCGATCAGAATTTTCTGTAGATCATTGGTGATTGTTTCCCATGACGAAATTGATTGGCAGTGGATGACTAGTCATTCTTTTGCTATGACATAGTATTCAGATATCTGCATATGTTCAACCACAATTATCCTGTTTTCTCGTTGGATCCAATGAGAGAGAACAAGATTAGATTAACATTTATGTCCTTCCTTTCATGTGCTGCTTGTGCCTATCTTGACCTTGTCACTTTATTATGTTTCTAACTTTCCATAATTTATTTATTTGCAGATGCACAGGAGCTCTACGAAGAAGAACCCCGAAGAAAAACCACACCCAGCAATGCGTTTTAGCCCATTGGAGCTAGTTATGTGTATATTTAGTTGTATTTTATAGCTGAAAACCAGATCTATACTATGTATGATTGTAATGTACTTTGCTTGGCTGTTGTATAAAATATGATGCCTTATTGGCTCTTTTTCAATCAAATTATATAATTGCACAAATATAGAACTGACGTGTCGTACCCAAACAACAATTCTGGTAATTGGTTCTCATTTGACTATTGGGACCTACTTTAAAATGGAAAAGAAACAAAATAAAACTAGCAAGTGGGCTGGAAAAAGGCCGAGGCCTGAAATAATATGGACTGTAAAAAATGGTGGCCCAAAAAATAGAAGTCTGTTGGGCTTGGCCTATGTAGTTGACCCAAATTGAAAGAAAAAAACAACAAATAGGCTGAATTAATGGGCTCGGCCCATGTAAAACACCTAATCGGACCGGGCTGAATCCTGTGCGACATCAGCTTGCCACGCTGGATGCCTACGTGGCCTGGGGAGGTTGCTAGTGACCAAAATGCCACAGTAGGAATATTTTGGTCGTAAACGTCCACGACCTTGTCACAGAGAAGGTCGCTATAGTCAGTTTATGACGGCCAGCTTTTGACCTTATGTTTTTGGTCACAAAAAGGTCACAAATGAAAATTTGTGACCATTCAGTGACCAATAGTGGTGGTCACAAGTTGACATATTTCTTGTAGTGACATACGTTGTTCCCTTTGTCATCGGTATGTTACTTTCCCGAGATTCGATCGTCGGTATCATCATACCTAGTTCAATCTCGTTACCGGCAAGTCTCTTTACTCGTTCCGTAATGCATCATCCCGCAACTAACTCATTAGTCACATTCCTTGCAAGGCTTATAGTGATGTGCATTACCAAGAGGGCCCAAAGATACCTCTCCGACAATCGGAGTGACAAATCCTAATCTCGATCTATGCCAACTCAACAAACACTATCGGAGACACCTATAGAGCATCTTTATAATCACCCAGTTACGTTGTGATGTTTGATAGCACACTAAGTGTTCCTCCGGTATTCGGGAGTTGCATAATCTCATAGTTATAGGAACATGTATAAGTTATGAAGAAAGCAATAGCAATAAACTAAACGATCATAGTGTTAAGCTAACGGATGGGTCAAGTCAATCACATCATTCTCTAATGATGTGATCCCGTTCATCAAATGACAACTCATGTCTATGGCTAGGAAACTTAACCATCTTTTATTAACGAGCTAGTCAAGTAGTGGCATACTAGTGACACTCTGTTTGTCTATGTATTCACACACACTACTGCTGGCTGCTGCTAACGTGACATTACGATTAGTGACCCTTCGAGAAATTGTGTGCGATGCAATAGTCGTAAACGGTGCTGTATGAAAACCGCCAGAAATGTATAAAATATTTGTGATGACGGATGCATGAAACACGGTTCAGGTTTTATTTGCGTGTGCGATGAAGGGCATACGGTTCGGTTCAATGAACTGTTTGCGATGAGGAGGAACAAAAGAAACGGGAAGCCAGATGAAGGCGTGTGCGATACGCAGCATACGATTCACTCGGATGAACTGTTTATGATTAGGCCACACAAAAGAAACGGTCAGCTAGATCAAAGGTGTGTGTGATATACGGAATGCGGTTCACTCGGACGAACTGTTTTCGTTGAGACATGTGAACAAAAACGGTTAAAATGAACAAGATGTGTGTGTTATGAGGCAAATAGGTCTGTAATTGAAGACGTGTGCAAAGACCAATAACGACACAAACGATTAGTGCTAACGAGCCGTGTGTGTTGTGAGCAAACGATTGCTGGTATACAATTGTGAGTGATTGATGAAAACATCACGGACGGGTTCCATTGTTTAGTCCGTGTGCGATGTGATTTTCTTTGTACGCACAACATCTATGCTCTCTCTACAGCATCAACATATATACTTAAAAGACAGCATTGCATAACCAAATTAAGCATACAATTACACAAGTGACTACACACATAACATTTCCACACACCAAAGAAAGCAATTACATGCATACTAAAGTAGGAGAAACGAGGATCTAATCATCTACTTATTGTTGCGACGACGCTTGCCATTGCTCTGCTTCCGGCTGGATCCCTGGCCGTTTTGGGGAAGGAGGGACTTCCTCATGTCAACGATCTGCCTGTACATGCCGTAGCTCGTGTACGCCTCCTTGGCCGCGTACACGACGTGAGCTTTGTCGAGTTTCTCCATCCAGGCTGAGTGCCAGGCACGCTTGTCCTTGTTGCAAGAATCCTTCATGTCTCTATAGTAGGGGTCGATGATGGCCTCGGCGAGGTGAACCAGTGAGTCCTTCTCATGCTCCTTCCTGCCCCTGATCTTGTATTGGCTCTGGATGACGACTAGATTCTAGCAGGTGATGCCCGAGTTCTCGAGCGCCTTTACATTGTTGGTGATGTCCACCGTAGCGAACATGTAGTGGGGGCTGTTGACAAACCTGGTGAAACGCTCGCAAGGCCTTATGGCCAGGCAGTAGTGGTAGATGAGGATGTGGTGGCGCATGCACATCTGGGCAACGGCGACCTTGGGACGAGACCCGGCACGAGCGGGGGTGTACTCGAGGTCGAACCTGACCACCTTTTACTTTTCCTCGACAAGCAACAACTCCATGATGTGGATGGAGTGCTCCGCCCAGACCGGGTCATTGATGTACACCACCTAGAGGTCCATGAACCTTCTATGGGTGTCCACCACGGCACGCATGGTGAACTGTTGCTCGTCGGCGGCGGCCGCTCGGAGCTCCATTGGAGCCACCCAAGATACCCTCTAAGAATTTCTCATGGTGGGTGTGCTTCTTGCAATGGTGGGGCACGATTGAAAGGTTGAAGAGACACAAGGGTAGGTTAAATGGCCGCTGTAATAAATGGGGGCTGGATGACCTGTAATCGTCACGTCTTGTCATGACGTTCATGGCATAGGATTCCATAATCCAGTGCACGCTTGACAACACCGCACCCCAGGCGTGGGCTCGAAGAGCCTGTTGCCGCGCTACCGTGTTGTTTACCACGCAAGCTTCCCGCCCGGCTAGTTTGGCCACGCGTCGGCTAGAAGAGGGACAAATCGTGGACGTTTATTGGCAAAAAGCTTTGTAAAAACAAAGTGTGTGGAATGACTTTGGTCATAATTTTACCCTTGGGTGATGAGGTCAACATTACATAGAAGGGTGATGATGGACACTCGAGTGCGATAACTAATTCTGCGCTCTACAGTGCACAAGATCACAGTCGAGTTAGCTATACAGATTGTGTGCTGTGAGATTGACAAGGTAAACTGATTCGAGAAAGGTTAATAAAACCTAAGACCATTGCATATTAAGGTCAAAATAGTGCTAGCAATATATGAGTCGCATATGATGTGATTTCAACGATTGTACCACAAAAGCTCGAAATGTTACAAGGTTCAAATTCTAGAGTTATATGGCTCAAATTCGAAGATTACAAGGTTCAAACTGATATTAGAAATGAAATTCAGCTCATCAGCTGCAAACGCTCGTGCTAATGCGCTGAACATGGATATCAGAGAGGTTCAAACTAATATCACCGCTTCTAAGTCTAGCTTCGAAACCTCACAATTTTTGCAAAGGGGTCAGCCACTGAGAAGTCATGTATGGGGTTGACCCGATGACTTTCGATTACTCTGCCATCTGAAGTTCCAAAATGAAATTTAGCATTTTTGGAGCCTACTCTATTCTGCCGTAGGCGCCGGCGCTGATCAACAGACCATTCATTTTTGTGAAATAAATGTAGGGCAAACCTCATTTCCTTCAGCACCCTTGCTCTGAGAACAAAGAACCTGGCGAATATAATCTCCAGTAAGGTCCCTCGGTAGGAGTTCAAAGTAATTTCTGAGAGATGCAGATCTAGGAATTTGACGTGATTGTTATATTGTATCACATTATACACCACTGGTCCTAATCTTATCTGCAAAAGAAGTAAACATGTTAGTGCCTACATGCAATTTTGAATATTACTACAGGCCTAGCTATTTGGTTTGCAGGATTTGTAAAATGCACTAACATGCCATCTTCGATCTGACATGATTAACATGGGCATTTGATTACATCCTAGAAAAATGTAGCCTTCTTCACAAGAGGTTGGAGTGGATGAAAAGTTCCCTAAGAAAACTAGTACAGATGAATCCAAAGGAGAAATGCTTATTGATTGTAACCATATGGATCAAGCAACCAATATGGGGGGGAATGTATGTACTGAAATCCTCCAAAAGAACCTTCAGAAATGGTAGTACATTGTCATTGTAAAATTGGAAAAAGGTGTCACAAATTGAACTCCCTTATGGTTAACAATTAACAGGAAAGGAACATCACCTCGATATATAGCTTCTCCAGGCACGGAAAGCATCTCAGGAAACTGACACTTGCTCCAGGTCGGGCCTGATAGATTCTAGTGCCAAGGCCTTCACTATGTGCAGTTTCGAGGTCAAGCTTGTCGGAATCATTTTCTAAATGACAGACGAACAAACATCTTCAAAATTAGAAATAATGTTAATTTGTAGAAGGAGAGGTAGAAGGCGGCTGTTGTACCTGAATGGGTGTGGATCCAATAACAAGTTCGGAGTATTTGTTAGACGAGTAGCCCACCACTGTCAATTTTGGCGCAGAAATGACATTGATTCTTGTTGGACCTTCTTGATCAACTACAAGTAATCTCTCAAGTGCGGGTGTGTCCTGGATGACCATACCGTGGTCCATGTTTTGTGATGTCTTGCTGCCGCACCAGCAACACACATAAATAGTCCGGAGAGTCATGGAGGTGATGTGGAAGGTACTCAACCCATTGATCGCCTAAGAACGAATGTACTCGAGTGTAGTACAGCCACGGAGCAGGATCTCCATGTCACCCTTTGAGAGGCATATAGCAACGACCTCGAGGTGCTTCAGTCGTGGTAGAATAAGAGCGAGCGCGTCATTAAGGGGCGGGAAATGGTAGTTCCTGAACTTGGCGATGCGCAGCGGGGGCGCGAGGCGGAGTGCGGACGTTGGCAGCGACCGCATATGCCCATCATCAAAAGTGAGCTCCTCGAGCTGATCTAGGGCGGGGGATCAGAACCAGTCGTCAAGCCTGGCTCGGTCCTTGCTGTTGGAACGGAACTTGCCCATTCTAAGGCCTTTGGTTGGGCCAAGGTGACTGCCGAGGATCTTGGAGAACACATCCAAGCTTTTGTGATAGCCATGGCAGAGCTCATGGGTGTCGATGAGGTCGAGAGGGCTGGAGTTCCATAGGGGGCGCCACCGTCAGGAAATGTCTGCGCCCCATATATGATTGGGAGGAGGGAGATGATGACTCAACATATCATCGGGGAGGCTGCTGATTAAGTCTAGGCCTGCTGGAGTGGCTTGCGGTTCTAGCTCGCCCCGCCTTCGCTTGTTGGGAGCCCCATTCTCCACCTCCGAAGTCTCCTTGTCAGCGGCGCTTTCTGATAGAAATGGGAGTATAGGGAATATTTAGTTAAAACAGTGCAATAGAAAAGTGTATTGGTAACTCGAAGTTATTAGGTAGGAATATAGTAAGATAAGGGAATAGCAATTGGTTGCTTAAATACTACACAATTCATTTGACATTGCTGGGTAAGTCAACATATGCAGATAGTTGAAAAGAAAACTTACTTCGAACAAAGTCTGGACGGATGATTTTGTCGGGGAAGTTTGCATATATCTCATGACCAGGGCCTTCTATGTGCAGTGCAATTTTAGTGCCAGCTTTCAGTACATAAAACTTTGAAATTTCATTCCAAAAGCCAGTGCCAAAATAGGAGTCACCACGTTCATCAAGTCTTACAGTAGGAACGATTGTAAATCCATGGTTTGTACACAGTATGACATTCGTGGAGCCTTGATGTATGTAAAGGGAAAAATTGTGCACTACATAATCTGTTGCATAGCGAGGGATGTCCTACAGAAAATGGTAGGCTTGTTAAAGAAAATATGGTAACATGCAAATATGGGCCCAAATTGAAAGAACTGTACATCAGTTGAAATCGAAGGACAAAAGTCTATAATTAAACAGATAGGGTAAACATGATGTCATGGAAATATGAGAGTAATCGAAAGAACAATACATCATTAATTTTCCTAATATAGAAAGAAGAGGGGAAAATCCCCTTTGATGTATATGGTGCATGTGGCACCTTTTATCCAAATGTAGCAATATTTAGAATATGTTCAGGAAAGTTGGCCATGCCAACCGATTCAGGGTGAGATTGAACATACCGCGCGCGTCCTCAAGTTATCTGGTACGACGAGATGGAATCTCTGGCGGCGGTCGCCAAGTCCTGAAGTATCGGCGCACTGTACATTCTATGAATGAAAGAAAACCCTCAAATCAACTCGAATAAAAATGAATTCACGACAATTTCCGCCGGATGATTAAAGGAGGCAGATGAACTGGGATAAGAGATGAGATAATATCTCATTAAATTAGTTACCTTGTCATCCATGAGAAAGAACCCTTAGTACGGCAGATTCCCCAACCGAGCGGAGCTGGGTCGACCGCGAGCAGCGTCGAGAAAGTCGATGGCGATAGGTGGCAGCAAGCGGAAGTGGTGAAATGTGGTGGGCTTTGCCGGCAGCCTGGCGGCGGCAGGTATCGAGCTAAGTGTTTACCGCCGCGATAGGCGGTGCCATGGAATAGACGCGGAGGAGCTTGTGCAGGTGTGAATGGGGAACATACCGGAGGGGCCGAGGTGGGTGGTGGGCGGGGTGAGGGTTTTTGTGACGTGGGGGTGGTGAGGGTTTTCTTTTTCCTTTTTTGGATTGGGTGGTGAGGGCTTTCTGTCCCACAAAGAATTTTGGTGGCGACGGTTTGCTAGAGCGAACCATGTGTGATTGACGCAGTAGAAAAAATGATAGTCATTGCACATGGTTCCAATTTTGGGAACCGTGTGTGATTGACGTACTGCCTCCGTCCTGGTTTATTGGTCCCCATTATAATTTTTACCAAAATTTGGTGAAATATTTAACATACTCAGACATAGTTAATAAGCGTACACGTACATAAGCATAGTTCAACCATAAGTACATAGTTCAACCGTCATTAAGCATACTCAAGCGTACATAGTTCGATACATCCCACATCTCATCTCACATGCAGCCGGCACGATCGTGAAGCTTCTTCAGGTACTCGGCGTATGAGCCGTACACCACCCTGCGAGAATACTTCTGCTTGAAGGAGCCAACGGCCCATCTTCTTGCATGCGCAAGAACACTTAGATACACGTCATGAATCTCTTGGTTGTAAAATGGGCGTCCATAGCCGTCGTTCCAGGTCCTAATACGCCTGTTATACATTCCCGCATAAAGCTCCCTCAGGATTCGCCTCTTGTACCTCCTCTGGGCATCTTCATCCTCGTTGTCCACATCGTCAGACAGCACCTATACATATAGTAAAACAACTTTGGCATCAAATCACCGATTACATGCCGTGAAGTAGGATTAGGAATTTATGGCTATTTATACATATTCAGAGATTATGGTTCGATTTTTAAGCACAGTCGTCTATGTACATAACAATCTTGAAGAAAATAATTGCACAAACATATGTAGGTCATTCAAAATAAATTGTCAACTCCTGGCTAGGAATTATTAGCACGAACACTAACCCTAGTCGGATTACTAGCAGAAATCATTTGCACAAATGAAACAACTAATCACTTATCACCTGTACCATTCAAACAATCAATACACTACACGGATCTAACAAAACTTACTCAGATTTCATGGATTGGGAGAAGATAACCACAGGATTTCTATTCCAAAAAGGGAAGGCGGGAGTAACAAGAGAAACCCTATGATCTATTTGACACATAAATGGGTATAGATGACTAACCAGTTGTTCGTCGTCATCAGAGTCATTGCCAGAGTGGTCGTTGGAGTCATCGCCGAAGTGGTCGTCAGAGTCGTTGTTGGAGTGGTCGGCGGAGTCGGTGTGGAACTCCGCCTCTGGCTGTGTAAGCTCGACGCCGTCGACAACGTCAGGGTGCAGCAATAACTCGCCGGCGGTGACGACAACCTCTGTCTCCATCTCCACGCCGTGCTCCGGTGCTTTAGCAGCCCCGGCGTCGCCACTCCCTCCGATGGGGCGCTTTGGCGGCATCCTCATACACTCACGGCTTTGAGGACTGAGAGCGACGTCGAGGTTGCAAGTGGAGAGAGAGGATTGTGTGTGCGTAGCGAGGATGGGTGGTGCGGCCGCTCAGGCGCACCATTAATATGGAGTTGTGGGAGAGAGGCGGGCGGCAGTCAAACCGATGGCTCGTCTGGCGGTGAGCCTGCGCACCGTACTGCTAGCATGCCTACCAAAGTTTCACACAGCTACTCGCACGCCTCCCGATGACAATGCGCAGCGAGCACGCCTCTGTCAATTCACACACCTGCACACACGCCTCCATGTCTACCTGCACAGCAGACTGCTTGCATGCATCCTGTCAACTCACGCCTGCTCGCAGTCCACACGGGTGGCGCGGCACGTATATTGTTTTTCTATTTGGATGATTAATGATGTCGCTTTATTGCTTAACCGAAGCATGGCACGTATCTATTGTTGGTCTAACGCTCACGGTTCGAATAAATAATAAGTTTGGGATATTGGTTCCGAATTATTAATAATCTCCTGTCTGTAATTAGATAAATATTACATCAAAACTGGTCTCAAATTTGACCAAAAGAAGTACAATGCCACTTTGTATTGGTGTCCATATGACAACACGATAAGTTTCATGAACTTCAAATAAGTTTTGGATGCACTAGAATTTAAAAATCAAGATTCTCAATGTTTGAAATTTGTTGCACGGGGAGTAAACATGCTCCCAGTGAGACACATGTGCTTTTGCAATCCATTCAGGTGCACTATCACGTGTGCATGTAGCTCAAATTTGATTTTTGCACATTATACCCATAGAAAATCAATCAATCAATGTACTAAAACGTCTTAATGATCTCTATGAATTTTTTTTGGTAACAACTATGTTCACCGCGGGATAATTAATTTAACATGCATCATAGTTGCGGTGGATTCGTGGTGTGTGTGTGGGTGTGTGCGTCTGGGGGTGGTGGGTGGCTCACAGTACACTACGAGTTGTGAGCCACCATGTGGGTTGGCCGTTTTGTTAGGCGGGCTGGTGCCACATCAGAGTCATGAAATCATTATTTAAAACATTACACAACCCTTTCATACATAAATGTTTTGGCCACATGCAGTCGATGGTTGTCCTACACGACACTCGATACTCGCATGTGACGCTTTCTGTGGGCCCGCGAGGTTGTCCATCACTTTGACGAACAGCTGGCAGTGAGGTTAATTTGACCAGCAAGGTATAATCTTTTTTGTTTGTGTTATGGTGGTATATAGTACGCGTCGAAGAGGTGGGAGGGGACTAGCATATATACTATACGTATGCGTCCGTGAACAAGTACACCTCACTCAGTGTCGGGACTTTTTAGTTACCGAGGCACATGCCACATCAAAATTGTGAAATTAGTTATTCAAACATCACACAACACCTTCTTGGGCCACATGCATGCATATATATCCTAGCTAGGACACTCATGTGTGACGCTTCCATCTATGGGCCCACAAGGCCATCGTCGATGCATGCATGCATCACTTTGACCTACATCGGGAGAGGTTAATTAATTTCACCATCGATGAGGATTCTTTTGGGTTGTACATATATTACGGCAGGAGCATATAGTATGCGGTGAAGAGGGGGGAAGGGGGCCATCATATGTAGTACTCTTGATATGAACCTCGCTCTGTGTGGGTGCATGGTTTACGGTTTTTGAGGCATATGGCACATCAAAGTTGTGCATTTTGGGTATTCAACATATATATGTTTGGCCCACATGCAAAGCGGTGGTGGTTGTCCTCTCGCACCCACTTAAGCGGTTATCAGTGATATCGATGCTTTCTATCTGTGGGCCCACTTGGTCCATCACTTCTTTTTTTCCTGACAACAAGAGAGGTTAATTTGACTTAGGAGGGGATTATTATTTTTGCTCTGGGATGAAATGCATGATACACTTTGAGCACACACATATGCATGTGTACGCATGAATCCCTCCCATCGAGTCGAAGTGGCTAGTACAACGACACCATCATGAACCGTTCTCGCTCTGTGTGCAGAGCTAGTGTACGATTTTTGACACACGCACCAGATCAATGTTGTGCATTCAAACATGCATGCACGCATCACCTCCATACATATGCATGTAGTGGTTTCCTTCGAACGACACACTCCCTCACGTGGTTATCGGCGACAAGCCTATATATTCGTGGGCCCGTGTGGACATCCATGATCACCTTGACCAACAACAAGATAGGTTACCATGGCGGATTCTTCATTTGGTTAGTGTTATTGTAGTATAGGTCATGGCGAGATTCAGACCTAATTAAGTTTGAGCGCATATACTATGCACACATGCATGCATATATGAATCCCCGTCGTTGGCTTGAAGTGTGGTGTAACATACATATGCATCGTCAACCTAACCCTCACCCAGTGTGGGGATTTCTAGTTCGAAATCACGGTGCCACATCAAAGTTGTTCATTGTTACTCAAAAACGCACCTTTCCATACATATGTTTGGGCCACACGCATGCAGTGGTTGTCTTCGGGGAGTAGCTACCTACGTGATTATTGGCGAGCTAGCCCATCTCCGGGGTCGCATGGATGGCCATCACTTTGACCAACAACAAGAGAGAGGTTGTACGACCAAGGTGGATTATTCTTGGTCCGCTTTACGATCCATCTTGGTGAGATATATGCCTCTTTGTCCCGCCGACTGAAAGTGTGTGTATGTGGGGCGGGGGGTGCTACATCGCACTTTGCTAGGTGAACCTCGGTTGGGGGGCATGCATTCATAGCTTAATTAGGATTCCCTTCGTGGCGACACGAGGGGGTGGGGGCTGCTAGCTACTTCGCACTTTGCTAGGTGAACCTCGGTTGGGGAGGAGGGGGCAAGCTCATAGCTTAGGATTCCCTTCGTGCCGACATGAGGGGGGTTGCTAGCTACTTCGCACTTTACTAGGTGAACCTCGGTTGGGGGGCATGTGCATTCATACCTTAGGATTCCCTTCGTGCCGACACGAGGGAGGGGTGGCTGCTAGCTACTTCGCACTTTGCTAGGGTGAACCTCGGTTGGGCGGAGGGCATGCATTCATAGCTTAGCTTGGATTCCCTTTGTGCCGACACGAGGGAGGGGGGCTACTAGCTACTTCGCACTTTGCTACGTGAACCTCGGTTGGGGGGCATGCATGCATAGCTTAGGAATCCCTTCATGCCGACACGAGGGAGGGGGGCTGCTAGCTCTACTTCACACTTTGCTAGGTGAACCTCGGTTGGGGGCATGCATTCATAGCTTAGGATTCCCTTCGTGCCTACACGAGGGAGGGGGCTGCTAGCTACTTTGCACTTTGCTACGATGAACCTCGGTTGGGGGCAAGCATTCATATATAGCTTAGGATTCCCTTCGTGCCGACACGAGGGAGGAGGGGGGCTGCTAGCTACTTCGCACTTTGCTAGGTGAACTTCGGTTGAGGGTGAGGGGCATGCATTCATATATAGCTTAGGATTCCCTTCATGCCGACATGAGGGAGGAGGGGGGCTTCTAGCTACTTCGCACTTTGCTAGGTGAACCTCGGTTGAGGGGGAGGGGGCATGCATTCATAGCTTAGGATTCCCTTTGTGCCGACACGAGAGGGTGGGAGCAAGCAATACCGTGCGCTTTGCGGGAGAGGTGCCACATCGAAGTTGCATTTGGTATTTGAAAATCAAACCACCCTTTTGATACATAAATTTGGTCCACATGCAAGTGTGTTCGTGTTCTGACCCTCTCTGCGTCATTTTTCGCCAAATTTATGAACATTAGACAAGTCGGATGATGCAACACACACGGTTCACTCAAACTAACCGTGTGCCACGCCGGTGCACCTGACACGCACACATCTTCACAGTATATTGGGCTCCACGAGGCTCCCCCTCTCGAAAATATCTGCCCACTTCGAGGGTTTTTCTGTTTCGTAACACATGGTTGTTATCTCCGGACCGTGTGCAATGTTTCTTGTTTCCAATCCCGCCTGCATCGAAAATATCTGCCCTCCTCGAGGGTTTTTCTTTTTCATAACACACCATTGTTATCTTCGGACCATGTGCAATGCACTATCATCAAAATTTTCAATAGCTCGGCATTTCACTCCCGTGTTTGACTCCCGCGTAGTAAAATTTTCAGTACCCGCGTCATTTCCTCAAACACCCCCCCCCCTCGACCCACACACACCAAAACCTCCTCCGGCGTGCGCACACACACACACACCCTCCCTCGCTCGAAACCTTAGATGACGCCTGCCAAATGCCCCCTTTCCCAGAGATCCCCATCCCCCACTCTAGAGTGTCGTAGCCTAAGCCTGGCTACGCTTCCCATGGAGCTCGAGGAGCGACTGGCCCAAAAGAGGTGCATAGCGGTCTCCTCGCCTGGCGTTGTCGAGGAAGCTGACGACCATTGTTGGCGGCAGGCACTCAAGCAGCGAGCTAGAGTATGCGGGCACGTCTCGGCCGCCGTCTACAACATCGAGGTCATCGACAGCAACGCCCTGAGGTGGGCTGTGTCACAGGTTCAGTGGCCCACCCCCAACCCCTCGGGTTCAACCGCCGTTGATCTCATCCATGGCCCCGCCGCTGATCTCCTCTGGCTCACTGTCAACAATTTGCCATTCTACATCGCCATCGAGCCCCTTTTGTCATTTCTGAAGGACACGTTCTGCGACGCTGGCTTGGGATCCACAGCTTCCAAGTCAGACCTCATCGACGGCGACCACGAGGAGGGCACCCTCTCCGGCTCTTCCAAGGGGAAAGAGCCCATCTGCTCTTCCAAGGGGAAAGCGCCCGTCTGCGACATCAGGGAGGGCACCCTACAGTTGTGCTCTTCCAAGGGGAAGCATCCCATCTGCGACAACATGGAGCGCATCCAGGGTCCGTGCTCTTCCCACGGGAACGAGCCCATCTGTGACAAGTGGCGAAACCCATTGTAACATCCCAAATTTTCAATTTGGAATGTTATACACTAGATCATATGCATATCATATTTTCTTGCATTTTGGTTGATCCTAGAAATTTCACGCAACTCAAGGACCCTCGGAGAGAGTTGGAGATTTCGTTATTTTCATATTTGAGAGTTTTCTCGAATTTTGAAAATAGGATCATTTGATTTATTTATTTTATCTTCAATAATTTTTCCGGTGTCAAAATATATGAGAGAGGGAATAATATGACTTTCCCAAATTTAGGAAAAATGAAGATATAATAAATAGATCAATTTTTGTTTTCCGGTGTTTATTTGCATTTTATTTTATAGGGAAAAATGCGCGTTTTCAAAAATTGCATTTTAGGTCCGGAGAAAAGTTCATTTTGTTCGACTCATTTTTAGGAGTCGGAGAAAATTTACTTTAGATTTTTTCGGAGTTCATTTAGTTCTCTTTTTATTTTTTTTCTGCGCGCGAAATCAGTTAAAAAAAACAAAAAAAACTGGACCAAGGCCGGCAAGGCCAAGGCCCAGCCGGGCCAAAGGCCACCGCCCCAGGGAGCCACGCGCGCCTAGCGCTGGCGCAGGAGGCCGCCGCCTCGCCTCTTGCTCTAAACCAAATCCTAGTAGGACTTTTGTCCTCCTTCCGTATATTCCTTTTCTATTGTTAGATCTTTTCCTTTCCTTTTTTTACTATTCCTATTCCTAGTCTAATTCTTGTCCCCTACCCCAAGTAAACCTCCTCCTCCCCAATATAAATACCCAAGCACCCCCCCTCTAAATCATCAAACCCAAAGCCTAGAGCTCCACCACACCCGCGCGCCGCGCCGCCAACCGCCGCCGCCGCCCTCACCCGCGCCGCGCGCCACCCCACACCCGCGCCGCCGCCGCACCTTGCCGCCGCCGCCCACGCCCACGCCGCCGGAGCCCCTCGCCGGAGGTAGCCCCGCGCTACATCTATTCTTTTTCTCGGATCGTTTTCTTCTAATCGTTCCGATTCTTTTCTTCTCTAAACCGTTCCGGTTTTCTAGATCGGTTTTTCGTTCGGTTTTTCTTCTCCGAAACCCTAGATCGGATTCGTTTTCTTCTCCGATTTAGTTGCCTTTGGACCGTTCGCCGGACCGTTCGTCCTAACGAACGTGATCACCGGATTCTTCTAGGTTAACGACGTCCGTTCGTTTAACCGTTCTTCTTTTTCTTTTCGTCGGATTTATTCCGCGATCGCGATCTCAGATCCGATCTTCTTTCTAGTCTTTCTTTTCGCTCGTTTATCGGAATCAGGTGATTCAAGCGCCTGGAGTTTCGTCTCGAAACCGCCGTTCCGTCTAATCAACTTGAACAAGCTTTGCTACAGTAAAATTTTGACCTAGTTTCAACTTGCTAGAACCGAGTTGTTCTTCCGCCGTTTGTTTTCCGTCGTTGTTCGGTTCGTTCTTTCTTTGCAACCGGAGTTCTTAAGTTGAACTTTCTGGTTCGTTCTCTTGTTCGAGTTT
The DNA here is from genome assembly GCF_003073215.2 of Triticum urartu. Taxonomy (NCBI): domain Eukaryota; kingdom Viridiplantae; phylum Streptophyta; class Magnoliopsida; order Poales; family Poaceae; genus Triticum; species Triticum urartu. The sequence continues at coordinate 43,935,203 of NC_053027.1, read as the reverse complement.
TACCTGTGCATTAGATGAGTACTTATTGTGTGCTTGTTGTTTGTCTGCGATAGATCACCCGGATTGCGCCGCTTGTTACTTCGAAACCCTAGGTCTCGCGGATCATCAGCAAGGCAAGTAACACTTTGATCATACCTTTTCTACAACCCATGTTTTATTGCATTAGATCAATCCTCACACATTGCATGATTAGGATCTAATTAAATTGTGGGATGGGAAGTAGATGAGGTAGTACCTATTACCTGTATTATTATGAAACCTTTGGGAGTTACTTCTACGTTTGCTTATTATGCCATGCTATGCTAGTAGACGTGGATTGGGTGAGTGATATCCATGACAGATGTGAGATTGATAATTTTAATGGTTTATCTAAGGTGGCAACTTAAACACACATCTGGGTGGATTGAGGCACCTGATGTCTATCAGGACTTGCCTGTTTTTTTTGGACCGCCACCCAGGCTCAAAGGGATCATAAGATCTTTCATGCTAGAAACTTCCGTGTGCAGCCACAAGCTATTATGGGCTCTGGCATAGTTGACTAAGTTGTGCGAACTCTTACGGGGTGGACTAGCAGATGTAGGGGATGTAGGTGTAACCGGTCTACCCCATGTAAGGTGCTAGCGCTTCTGAAAGAGACTATGTCTCGGTCATCCGTTTCTCAAACACCATGTAGTGCGAGAAAACAAACGGAGGCGATCGAGTCATGTGGGGAAAAGTGCGCAAACCTCTGCAGAGTGTACAAACTAATCATGATTAGCCGTGTCCCCGGTTATGGACAACTTGAGTATCTAGTACTTGAATATCATGTGAATCTCAACATGTTACTTCTAATTAATGTTGTTGGGTTTTAATTGTACTTTTAATTGGGATTGAGAATGCTGTCAACCATTCTCAATGTTTCACAACCACCATGATAGTTAAATAAACTTATTCCTTTGCAGTAGGGAAAAACTGGCTTTACGCAAAACTGTAACCATAGAGCTTTCCACCAGCCATATATGCATATAGTATAGCTGTTTCATTCCATTACTCTCTATGTGTTACTTTGCCAGCATATTCCATGTGCTGACCCAGTTTTCGGGCTGCAACTTCTCATGTTGCAGACTTTTCAGACGACGAGTAAAGAGCTTTTAGGTCGTTGGCCCTATACTCAGTGATGCCGCTGGAGTTGATGGACCCATTTATCTTCCGAGTCTTCCGCTGTTATCGATATTAGATGGCCTTCAGCCATATTTATTGTAATAAGTTCTTTTTGAGCCACCGTTGTAATAAGTGTGTGATTGCAACTCTGCTATAAAACCTTGATGTACTGTGTGGTGTCAGCATTACTGATCCAGGGATGACACCGTAGCACAGTAGACGTGATCCATTCGGGTCAGGTCGCTACAGAGATGGTATCAGAGCACACGCTGACTGTAGGACACGACCACTAAGTTAAAGCCATAGATCACCATTCTCTTCTCATTTTCTACTCCTCATCTTTTCTACTCTATTAGGATGACGCACACGAAGATTAAGTACGCTCAACCGGATGAAGGCACACCATTTGGATTTCACCTGAAGGAAGTCACCAAGTACCTGAACATTGGATTACCAAGCTTCACGGGAACCTTCAACGCCACTCTACCTGAAGAGGAGCGCTGGAAGATTCAAGCTCACGTTCCGGGAAGAACATTCGCGCCAATCACGAAGCCCATAGATAGTGTTTTCAATGCACCAACCTGGAGTCTAGGAAGGAGCATGGCAGCTCATATCACCATAGGACGCATTGGAGAAGTTTACCAAGAAGACCTCAAGGACACTATCTACCAGATTTGCGGATGCCGGGATGAACAATGGGAGTTAGTCAGCACCAAGAAGGATAGATCCATTGCATCTTTCATCCAGGAGTTAAACCAGCACATTCGACGCCACGAGAACCAGATGTGCAATGATATGATAGAGTTGAAGAATGCAAAGGCAAGGATCATCGAGCTAGAAGGAGAACTGAAGTCTACACGCAAGGACTACATGGACGAGATCGTAGCTCTAGCAAGACACAATTGCGATCTGAAGCAGGAGATTGAAGAACTCAAGAGGAAGTTAGCAACCAAGGAGGACGACGAGTACGTCGCATGTCCGGACAACTACATCATCATCGACAACACCGATTCGGATCCAAGTGAACCCGACTTTGAAGACGAAGCTGGAGCAGATATCATGGAGTTTTCCACCGGTTCAAATTTCTAGATGACCACCAGATAGTAGTAGTATTCCCCCATGTAAACACAATATAGTCGAGCACTTTTGCGATAGATAGACCGTTTGTAAGCCCTTGTTTGATTGATTGAAGTGATTTTGTGTGCATTGCTCATGTGCATATGGGTAGTGTTTTCCCTTTAGACCCCCTCAATTCTTATATCTCGTCTTTTCTAAACCCTCAGATGCCTCCGAGGCGTGATAATGGATTTCCACCGGAGCTCACTCAGTTGATCCAGCAGCAGAATCAATTGATGCAGATGTTAGTTCAAAACCAACAGAACAACAACCACAACCCACCACCACCACCACCTGTTGACCACTTAGCCCGTTTCCTTAGGCTGAATCCGCCGGTGTTTTCCAGTAGCACCGAGCCAATATTAGCAGACGATTGGCTCCGTAAGATAGGAAGGGAGTTGACCACTGCAGGATGCACGGATGGTGAGAAAGTGAAGTTTGCCGCACACCAGCTTGACGGACCCGCGGCAGCATGGTGGGAGAATTTCACAGCCACTTACCCAGTTGACACTGTCACATGGGATCAGTTTCAGCAAGCTTTCCGCACTGCCCATGTTTCAGCAGGAGCTATGGCCATAAAGAAGCGTGAGTTTCGCAACTTACGCCAAGGAGGAAGGACTGTTGGCCAGTATGTGGAGGAGTTTAGTAAGCTAGCCTGTTATGCCCCAGATGACGTTGCTACGGATGTAGCTAAGCAAGAGAAGTTTCTGGAAGGACTGAATGATGAACTAAGCATGCAGTTGATGGTAGCGAGTTTCAACAACTACCAGGAGTTGGTAGATCGTGCCATCATGATTGAAGGGAAGCAACAGCAGATTGAGAACCGTAAGAGGAAGTATGGACAGGGGAAGTATAACTCTGGAGCCCAGCAGAAGCCCCGTTTTACCCCTAAACCGGGATTTAAGTTTCAGCACACCCATGGAGGAGGTAGCTCGCACAACCATAATGGCCACAAGAATGGTAATGGGAATGGAGGAAGCAACGGCCAGAACCGGACCACCCCATCGACCCCAACCAAGAGAGACCTGAGTCAAGTCACCTGTTTCAAGTGTTCGAAGACCGGACATTATAACAATGAATGACCCGAAGGCCAGAATGGAAATGGCAATGGAAGCTCTGGGAAGAAGCCGAACCCTTTCAATAGGGGACAGGTGAACCACGTTAATGTGGAGGAGATTGAAGATCAGCCCGATGCAGTAATAGGTAAGTTTTTGGTTAAGTCATTTACTGCACTCGTTCTTTTTGATATTGGTGCATCGCATTCATACATATCAAGGGGATTTGTGGAAAAGTATAGCCTGCCCACTAGGATTCTTAAAACACCTATGCTAGTAAGCTCGCCAGGAGCAGAATACATGGCCAGACAAGGATGTTTCCAAGTACCATTGAGTATAGGAAGGCATGTATTCCCAACGGATTTGATTATTCTGGAATCCCAAGGGTTGGATGTGATTCTTGGTATGGATTGGCTGTCGATGTATGGAGGAAACATCGATTGCGCCAGTAAGACAATTTTGCTTACCACACCAGAAGGAAGAAGGATCAAGTATGTATCCCGGCATGTGCCAAACAGGACACAAGTAAACTGCCTAACAGGAGTTGTGCAGGAGGAAGTACCAGTGGTAAAGGATTTTCCTGATGTATTTCCTGAGGAATTGCCAGGCATGCCACCGGATAGAGACATTGAGTTTCTGATTGAGTTATTGCCAGGTACAGGCCCAATATCGAAGCGACCGTACCGGATGCCAGCAAAGGATTTGGTGGAAATTAAGAATCAGATTAAGGAGTTATTGGATAAAGGTTACATTCGCCCAAGTTCTTCTCCTTGGGGATCACCCGTACTTCTAGTGGAAAAGAAGGATGGATCATTAAGGATGGTTGTTGATTATCGTGGATTGAATGAAGTAACCATCAAGAACAAGTACCCACTGCCAATGATCAACGATCTGTTTGATCGGTTGCAAGGAGCTAAAGTGTTTTCCAAGATCGATTTGCGATCAGGGTACCATCAGTTGAAGATTCGAGAGCAGGACATACCTAAGACAGCATTCACCACAAGATATGGACTGTATGAGTATATCGTTATGTCATTTGGATTGACTAACGCGCCTGCCTATTTTATGAACCTGATGAACAAAGTGTTTATGGAGTTTTTGGATAAGTTCGTCGTAGTGTTCATCGATGACATTTTGGTTTATTCAAAGAATGAAGAGGAGCATAAGGAACATTTGCGTTTGGTTTTGGAGAAACTAAGAGAACATCAGTTATATGCCAAATTCAGCAAATGTGAGTTTTGGTTGAAGGAAGTTGGATTCCTCGGACACGTTATATCCGGAGAAGGTATAGCAGTTGACCCCACAAAGGTTGAGACCGTAACCGAATGGGAAGCACCAACAACAGTTGGAGAGATCCGGAGTTTTCTTGGACTCGCAGGATACTACCGGAGATTCATTGAGAACTTTTCAAAGATTGCAAAGCCTATGACTGAATTGTTGAAGAAGGATACTAAGTTCAAATGGACTGAGGAGTGTGAGGCTAGTTTCCAGGAATTGAAGAAATGATTGGTTACCTCACCGGTATTGATTTTTCCAGATCAGACCAAGGATTATGAGGTGTATTGCGACGCTTCACGTCGAGGACTTGGAGCAGTGCTTATGCAGGAAGGAAGAGTTGTTTCGTATGCTTCACGGCAACTGAAGCCTCATGAGTTGAATTATGCCACGCATGATTTGGAGTTAACAGCCGTAGTGCATGCATTGAAGACGTGGAGACATTTCCTCATTGGAAATCATTGTGAGGTGTACACGGATCATAAAGAGTTTGAAGTACATTTTCACGCAGAAGGAGTTGAACCTCCGACAAAGGAGATGGTTGGAGCTCATCAAGGATTATGACATGAGATTGCATTACCATCCCGGAAGGGCTAATGTAGTAGATGACGCATTGAGCCGTAAGAGCCATGTCAATACCCTAGTGACGGGGAAAATACCAAAGGAATTAGCAGAAAACCTTCGTGAGCTATGTTTGGAAATAGTTCCGAGAGGCTATGTAGCAGCATTGGAGATTCAGTCAACATTGATGGATAAGATCAGAGAAGCTCAGAAATCTGACAAGGAAATTGCTGCTATAAAAGAGAAATTGAGCGAAGGAAAAGCAAAGGGATTTCGTGAGGATGAGCACAATACCCTATGGTTTGAAGACCGTGTTTATGTGCCCAATGACCCGGAGATCAGGAAGTTGATTTTGCAAGAGGCACATGATTCGCCGTATTCGATTCACCCAGGGAATACCAAGATGTATTTGGATTTAAAGGAAACATTCTGGTGGACCGGAATGAAGAAGGATATTGCAGCACATGTAGCAGTTTGTGACGTATGTCAGAGAGTAAAGGCAGAACATCAAAAGCCAGCAGGATTGTTACAACCATTGCCGATACCCGAATGGAAGTGGGATAAGATAGGCATGGATTTTATCACAGGACTAACCAGGACGAAAGCAGGATATGACTCGATATGGGTAGTAGTTGATCGTTTGACGAAGGTAGCACATTTCATTCCGGTTAAGACCACTTACACCAGTGCTAAGTTGGCAAAGATATACATGACTAGGATCATTTGTTTGCATGGAGTCCCGAGGAGTATCGTATCAGATACCAGTTTCGTTCCATGACAACAGTAACGAAGTTGGAGACCGTCAATTCTTTGGACCAGATTTGATTAAGGAGTCTGAACGGAAGGTTAAGTTGATTCGTGATAGGCTCAAGGTAGCCCAGTCCAGGCAGAAGAGCTACGCAGATTCAAAACGCAAGGAGACAGTTTACGAAACCGGAGACAGAGTTTATCTCCGAGTATCCCCACTTCGAGGAGTTAAGCGCTTTGGAGTTAAGGGAAAGTTAGCACCGCGTTTCGTTGGACCATTTAAGATCTTGAAACGTATGGGAGAAGTCGCGTATAAGTTGGAATTACCAGAGGGACTGTCAGGAGTTCATGATGTATTCCATGTTTCTCAGCTGAAGAGATGTCACGCCGAGATGGCGGAGGTACCGCTAAGAGATACAGTGCCATTAGAAGCGATTCAGTTAAAGGATGACCTAACGTATGAGGAGAAGCCAGTCAAGCTTCTCGATGTTGCCAGTAGAGTTACTCGCAGCAAGGTTATCAAGTTTTGCAAAGTTCAGTGGAACCACCACTCAGAGGATGAAGCCACCTGGGAGAGAGAAGATTTGCTCAAGGACCACCCTCACCTATTTTCTAGCCAACCCAAATCTCGAGGGCGAGATTCATCTTAAGGGGGGTAGGTTTGTAACATCCCAAATTTTCAATTTGGAATGTTATACACTAGATCATATGCATATCATATTTTCTTGCATTTTGGTTGATCCTGGAAATTTCACGCAACTCAAGGACCCTCGGAGAGAGTTGGAGATTTCGTTATTTTCATATTTGAGAGTTTTCTCGAATTTTGAAAATAGGATCATTTGATTTATTTATTTTATCTTCAATAATTTTTCCGGTGTCAAAATATATGAGAGAGGGAATAATATGACTTTCCCAAATTTAGGAAAAATGAAGATATAATAAATAGATCAATTTTTGTTTTCCGGTGTTTATTTGCATTTTATTTTATAGGGAAAAATGCGCGTTTTCAAAAATTGCATTTTAGGTCCGGAGAAAAGTTCATTTTGTTCGACTCATTTTTAGGAGTCGGAGAAAATTTACTTTAGATTTTTTCGGAGTTCATTTAGTTCTCTTTTTATTTTTTTTCTGCGCGCGAAATCAGTTAAAAAAAACAAAAAAAAACTGGACCAAGGCCGGCCAGGCCAAGGCCAGCCGGGCCAAAGGCCACCGCCCCCAGGGAGCCGCGCGCGCCTAGCGCTGGCGCAGGAGGCCGCCGCCTCGCCTCTTGCTCTAAACCGAATCCTAGTAGGACTTTTGTCCTACTTCCGTATATTCCTTTTCTATTTCTAGATCTTTTCCTTTCCTTTTTTCTATTCCTATTCCTAGTCTAATTCTTGTCCCCTACCCCAAGTAAACCTCCTCCTCACCCATATAAATACCCAAGCACCCCCCCTCTAAATCATCAAACCCAAAGCCTAGAGCTCCACCACACCCCGCGCCGCGCCGCCCTAAGCCGCCGCCGCCGCACCTAAGCCACCTCACCCGCGCCGCGCCGCCACCCCACACCCGCGCCGCCGCCGCACCTTGCCGCCGCCGCCCACGCCCACGCCGCCGGAGCCCCTCGCCGGAGGTAGCCCCGCGCTACATCTATTCTTTTTCTCGGATCGTTTTCTTCTAATCGTTCCGATTCTTTTCTTCTCTAAACCGTTCCGGTTTTCTAGATCGGTTTTTCGTTCGGTTTTCTTCTCCGAAACCCTAGATCGGATTCGTTTTCTTCTCCGATTTAGTTTCCTTTGGACCGTTCGCCGGACCGTTCGTCCTAACGAACGTGATCACCGGATTCTTCTAGGTTAACGACGTCCGTTCGTTTAACCGTTCTTCTTTCTCTTTTCGTCGGATTTATTCCGCGATCGCGATCTCAGATCCGATCTTCTTTCTAGTCTTTCTTTTCGCTCGTTTATCGGAATCAGGTGATTCAAGCGCCTGGAGTTTCGTCTCGAAACCGCCGTTCCGTCTAATCAACTTGAATAAGCTTTTGCTATAGTAAAATTTTGACCTAGATTCAACTTGCTAGAACCGAGTTGTTTTCTTCCGCCGTTTGTTTTCCGTCGTTTGTTCGGTTCGTTCTTTCTTTGCAACCGGAGTTCTTAAGTTGAACTTTCTGGTTCGATCTCTTGTTCGAGTTTTACCTGTGCATTAGATGAGTACTTATTGTGTGCTTGTTGTTTGTCTGCGATAGATTACCCGGATTGTGCCGCCTGTTAATTCGAAACCCTAGGACTCGCAGATCATCAGCAAGGCAAGTAACACTTTGATCATACCTTTTCTACAACCCATGTTTTATTGCATTAGATCAATCCTCACACATTGCATGATTAGGATCTAATTAAATTGTGGGATGGGAAGTAGATGAGGTAGTACCTATTACCTGTATTATTATGAAACCTTTGGGAGTTACTCTACGTTTGCTTATATTGCCATGCTATGCTAGTAGACGTGGATTGGGTGAGTGATATCCATGACAGATGTGAGATTGATAATTTTAATGGTTTATCTAAGGTGGCAACTTAAACACACATCTGGGTGGATTGAGGCACCTGATGTCTATCAGGACTTGCCTGTTTTTTTTGGACCGCCACCCAGGCTCAAAGGGATCATAAGATCTTTCATGCTAGAAACTTCCGTGTGCAGCCACATGCTACTATGGGCTCTGGCATAGTTGACTAAGTTGTGCGAACTCTTACGGGGTGGACTAGCAGATGTAGGGGAAGTAGGTGTACCGGTCTACCCCACATGTAAGGTGTTAGCGCTTCTGAAAGACTATGTCTCGGTCATCCGTTTCTCAAACACCATGTAGTGCGAGAAAACAAACGGAGGCGATCGAGTCATGTGGGGAAAAGTGCGCAAACCTCTGCAGAGTGTACAAACTAATCATGATTAGCCGTGTCCCCGGTTATGGACAACTTGAGTATCTAGTACTTGAATATCATGTGAATCTCAACATGTTACTTCTAATTAATGTTGTTGGGTTTTAATTGTACTTTTAATTGGGATTGAGAATGCTGTCAACCATTCTCAATGTTTCACAACCACCATGATAGTTAAATAAACTTATTCCTTTGCAGTAGGGAAAAACTGGCTTTACGCAAAACTGTAACCATAGAGCTTTCCACCAGCCATATATGCATATAGTATAGCTGTTTCATTCCATTACTCTCTATGTGTTACTTTGCCAGCATATTCCATGTGCTGACCCGTTTTTGGGCTGCAACTTCTCATGTTGCAGACTTTTCAGACGACGAGTAAAGAGCTTTTAGGTCATGGCCCTATACTCAGTGATGCCGCTGGAGTTGATGGACCCATTTATCTTCCGAGTCTTCCGCTGTTATCGATATTAGATGGCCTTCAGCCATATTTATTGTAATAAGTTCTTTTTGAGCCACCGTTGTAATAAGTGTGTGATTGCAACTCTGCTATAAAACCTTGATGTACTGTGTGGTGTCAGCATTACTGATCCAGGGATGACACCGTAGCACAGTAGACGTGATCCATTCGGGTCAGGATCGCTACACCCATGATTTTTTTATTTCAGTTGTTCACAATGTGCTGCTCTATATGTGCAATTATTTACTGTGCAGTACATTTCATCAATCCAGTTTTAAACATACCGATAGGAATGCATATATTTTCTTGTTGTTAAGCCTGTTTATAGCTAGCATATGCCTCTTTTAAAGTTTTTTGATTGTTTGGTTGTTTGTCGTTAGCATATGTTCAGTTTCAAATGCTATCTTTGGTTGTTCGTAGTATGCCTTGTTTATTCCAGTTATTCACAACATGATGTTCTATATCTGCAAGTATGAACCGTGCAGTTCAATTTCATTAGTACCAGTTTCAACAATACCACTATGAATGACTACATTTGGTTGTTGCATCTTGTAGTTAACATGCCTTTCCATTTTTATTTAACCATAACCAGTGTACTTAGACCGGCACAATACCAGTTTGAATGACAATGTTTGCTTGTTGTTAAATGTTAGGCATGTTGCAGTTAGCACACCTTTCCACTTGTTTTGCTTTACTAGCGTGTTTAAACCTGCACACTGAAGAAGCTATCTTTTGGAGATTATTTTGTCTGCCATGTGTAATTTTGGTTGATGTTTAGCCTATTGTGCTTAACATGCTTCTTGATGTACCTACATAGGACAATTTTGGGAACGACTGTTGTTTTCCGTCGAGGTTAGTTTCATCCCATGGCTTATATCTGCTCACTGTTCAGGATATCCGTAGCTGGTACTGAAGGAAATATGCCCTAGAGTCAATAATAAAGTTGTTATTTGTATTTCCTTATATCATGATAAATGTTTATTATTCATGCTAGAATTGTATTAACCGGAAACTTAGTACATGTGTGAATACATAGACAAACAGAGTGTCACTAGTTTGCCTCTACTTGACTAGCTCATTGAATCAATGATGGTTATGTTTCCTAACCATAGACATGAGTTGTCATTTGATTAACGGGATCAGATCATTAGAGAATGATGTGATTGACTTGACCCGTTCTGTTAGCTTCGCACTTGATCGTTTAGTATATTGCTATTGCTTTCTTCATGACTTATACATGTTCCTATGACTATGAGATTATGCGACTCCCGAATACCGGAGGAACACTTTGTGTGCTACCAAACGTCACAGCGTGGGTGATTATAAAGGTGCTCTACAGGTGTCTTCGATGGTGTTTGTTGAGTTGGCATAGATCGAGATTTGGATTTTGTTGGGGAACGTAGTAATTTCAAAAAAAATTCTACGCACACGCAAGATCATGGTGATGCATAGCAACGAGAGGGGAGAGTGTTGTCTACGTACCCTCGTAGACCGAAGCGGAAGCGTTGACGCAACGTAGAGGAAGTAGTCGTACGTCTTCCCGGTCCAACCGATCCAAGCACCGTTACTCCGGCACCTCCGAGTTCTTGCACACGTTCAGCTCGATGACGCTCCCCGGGCTCCGATCCAGCAAAGCTTCGGGGGAGTTCTTTCAGCACGACGGCGTGGTGACGATCTTGATGTTCAACCGTCGCAGGGCTTCGCCTAAGCACCGCTACAATATGACCGAGGTGTAATATCATGGAGGGGGGCACCGCACACGGCTAAGGAACGATCACGAAGATCAACTTGTGTGCCAAGGGGTCCCCCCCTCCCCGTATATAAAGGAGTGGAGGAGGGGGAGGTTCGGCCCTCTCTATGGCGCGCCCTAGGGGAGTCCTACTGCACCGGGAGTAGGATTCCCCCTTTCCTAGTCCAACTAGGAGTCCTTCCATGTAGTTAGGAGTAGGAGACAAGGAAGGGGAAGGGAGAAGGGAAGGAAGGAGGGGGCGCAGCCCCTCCCCCTAGTCAATTCGGACTAGGCCTTGGCGGGGCGCGGCCTGCCCTAGGCAGCCCCTCTCTCTTTCCCGTATAGCCCAATAAGGCCCAATACTTCTCCCCCGTATTCCCGTAACTCCCCGGTACTCCGAAAAAATACCCGAATCACTCGAACCTTTCCGATGTCCGAATATAAGTCGTCCAATATATCGATCTTTATACGTCCTCGACCATTTCGAGACTCCTCGTCATGTCCCCGATTCTCATCCGGGACTCTCCGAACTCCTTCGGTACATCAACATATAAACTCATAATATAACCGTCATCGTAGCGTTAAGCATGCGGACCCTACGGGTTCGAGAACTATGTAGACATGACCGAGACATGTTTCCGGTCAATAACCAATAGCGGGACCTGGATGCTGATATTGGCTCCTACATATTCTATGAAGATCTTTATCGGTCAGACCGCATAACAACATACGTTGTTCCCTTTGTCATCGGTATGTTACTTGCCCGAGATTCGATCGTCGGTATCTCAATACCTAGTTCAATATCGTTACCGGCAAGTCTCTTTACTCGTTCCGTAATACATCATCCCGCAACTAACTCATTAGTTGCAATGCTTGCAAGGCTTAAGTGATGTGCATTACCGAGAGGGCCCAGAGATACCTCTCCGACAATCGGAGTGACAAATCCTAATCTCGAAATACGCCAACCCAACATGTACCTTTGGAGACACCTGCAGAGCTCCTTTATAATCACCCAGTTACGTTGTGACGTTTGGTAGCACACAAAGTGTTCCTCCGGCAAACGGGAGTTGCATAATCTCATAGTCATAGGAACATGTATAAGTCATGAAGAAAGCAATAGCAACATACTAAACGATCGGGTGCTAAGCTAATGGAATGGGTCATGTCAATCAGATCATTCAACTAATGATGTGATCCCGTTAATCAAATGACAACTCTTTGTCCATGGTTAGGAAACATAACCATCTTTGATTAACGAGCTAGTCAAGTAAGAGGCATACTAGTGACACTCTATTTGTCTATGTATTCACACATGTATTATGTTTCCGGTTAATACAATTCTAGCATGAATAATAAACATTTATCATGATATAAGGAAATAAATAATAACTTTATTATTGCCTCTAGGGCATATTTCCTTCAATCTCCCACTTGCACTAGAGTCAATAATCTAGATCACATCGCCATGTGATTTAACATCAATAGTTCACATCTTTATGTGATTGGTTCACATCTCCATGTGACTAACACCCAAAGGGTTTACTAGATTCAATAATCTAGTTCACATCGCTATGTGATTAAGACCCAAAAAGTGATCATGTTTTGCTTGTGAGAGAAGTTTAGTCAACGGGTCTGCCACATTCAGATCCGCATGTATTTTGCAAATTTCTATGTCAACAATGCTCTGCATGGAGCTACTCTAGCTAATTGCTCCCACTTTCAATATGTATCCAGATTGAGACTTAGAGTCATCTGGATCAGTGTCAAAACTTGCATCGACGTAACCCTTTACGACGAACCTTTTGTCACCTCCGTAATCGAGAAACATATCCTTATTCCAGTAAGGATAATTTTGACCGCTGTCCATTGATCTACTCCTAGATCACTATTGTACTCCCTCTCTTAACACAGTGTATGGTATACAATAGATCTGGTACACAGCATGGCATACGTTATACAACCTATGACTGAGGCATAGGGAATGACTTTCATTCTCTTTCTATCTTCTGCCGTGGTCGGGCTTTGAGTCTTACTCAACTTCACACCTTGTAACACAGGCAAGAAACTTTTTTCTTTGACTGTTCCATTTTGAACTACTTCAAAATCTTGTCAAGGTATGTACTCATTGAAAAAACTTATCAAGCGTCTTGATCTATCTCTATAGATCTTGATACTCAATATGTAAGCAGCTTCACCGAGGTCTTTCTTTGAAAAACTCCTTTCAAACACTCCTTTATGCTTTGCAGAATAATTCTACATTATTTCTGATCAACAATATGTCATTCACATATACTTATCAGAAATGTTGTAGTGCTCCCACTCACTTTCTTGTAAATACAGGCTTCACCGCAAGTCTGTATAAAACTATATGCTTTGATCAACTTATCAAAGCGTATATTCCAACTCCGAGATGCTTGCACCAGTCCATAAATGGATCGCTGGAGCTTGCATATTTTGTTAGCACCTTTAGGATTGACAAAACCATCTTGTTGCATCACATACAACTCTTCTTTAATAAATCCATTAAGGAATGCAGTTTTGTTTATCCATTTGCCAGATTTCATAAAATGCGGCAATTCCTAACATGATTCGGACAGACTTAAGCATAGATACGAGTGAGAAACTCTCATCGTAGTCAACACCTTGAACTTGTCGAAAAACCTTTTGCGACAATTCTAGCTTTGTAGATAGTAACACTACTATCTGTGTCTGTATTCCTCTTGAAGATCCATTTATTATCAATGGCTTGCCGATCCTCGGGCAAGTCCACCAAAGTCCACACTTTGTTCTCATACATGGATCCTATCTCAGATTTCATGGCCTCAAGCCATTTATCGGAATCTGGGCTCATCATCGCTTCCTCATAGTTCATAGGTTCGTCATGGTCAAGTTACATGACCTCCAGAATAGGATTACCGTACCACTCTGGTGCGGATCTCACTCTGGTTTACCTACGAGATTCGGTAGTAACTTGATCTGAAGTTACATGATCATCATCATTAGCTTCCTCACTAATTGGTGTAGTAGTCACAGGAACAGATTTCTGTGATGAACTATTTTCCAATAAGGGAGAAGGTACAATTACCTTATCAAGTTTTCTACTTTCCTCCCACTCACTTCTTTCGAGAGAAACTCCTTCTCTAGAAAGGATCCATTCTTAGCAACGAATGTCTTGCCTTCGGATCTGTGATAGAAGGTACCCAACTGTCTCCTTTGGGTATCCTATGAAGACATATTTCTCCGATTTGAGTTTGAGCTTATCGAGATGAAACTTTTTCACATAAGCATCGCAACTCCAAATTTTAAGAAACGACAGCTTAGGTTTCTTGCCAAACCATAGTTCACACGGTGTCGTTTCAACGGATTTAGATGGTGCCCTATTTAACATGAATGCAGCTGTCTCTAATGCATAACCCCAAAACGATAGTGGTAGATCAGTAAGAGACATCATAGATCGCACTATATCTAATAAAGTACGGTTATGACGTTCGGACACACCATTACACTATGGTGTTCCAGGTGGCGTGAGTAGTGAAACTATTTCACATTGTTTTAATTGAAGGCCAAAATCGTAACTCAAATATTTTACCTCTGCGATCATATCGTAGAAACTTTTATTTTCTTTTCACGATGATTTTCCACTTCACTCTGAAATTCTTTGAACTATTCAAATGTTTCAGACTTATGTTTCATCAAGTAGATATCCCCATATCTGCTCAAATCATTTGTGAAGGTTAGAAAATAATGATGCCTGCTGCAAGCCTTAATATTCATCGGACCACATACATCAGTATGTATGATTTCCAACAAATCTGTTGCTTGCTTCATTGTTCTGGAGAACGGCGTTTTAGTCATCTTGCCCATAAGGCATGGTTCGCAAGCATCAAGTGATTCATAATCAAGTGATCCCAAAAGCCCATCAGCATGGAGTTTCTTCATGCGCTTTACACCAATATGACTTAAACGGCAGTGCCACTAATAAGTTGCACTATCATTATTAACTTTGCATCTTTTGGTTTCAATATTATGAATATGTGTATCACTACGATCGAGATCCAACAAACCATTTTCATTGGGTGTATGACCATCGAAGGTTTTATTCATGTAAGCAGAACAACAATTATTCTCTGATTTTAATGAATAACCGTATTGCAAAAAACATGATCAAATCATATTCGTGCTCAACGCAAACACCAAATAACACTTATTTAGATTCAACACTAATCCCGAAAGTATAGGGAGTGTGCGATGATGATCATATCAATCTTGGAACCACTTCCAACACACATCGTTACTTCACCTTTAACTAGTCTCTGTTCATTCTGCAACTCCCGTTTCGAGTTACTACTCTTAGCAACTGAACCAGTATCAAATACCGAGGGGTTGCTACGAACACTAGTAAAATACACATCAATAATCTGTATATCAAATATACCTTTGTTCACTTTGCCATCCTTCTTATCCGCCAATTACTTGGGGCAGTTCCGCTTCCAGTGACCAGTTCCTTTGCAGTAGAAGCACTTAGTCTCAGGCTTAGGACCAGACTTGGGCTTCTTCACTTGAGCAGCAACTTGCTTGCCGTTCTTCTTGAAGTTCCCCTTCTTCCCTTTGCCCTTTTCTTGAAACTAGTGGTCTTGTTAACCATCAATACTTGATGTTTTTCTTGATTTCTACCTTCGTCGATTTCAGCATCACGAAGAGCTTGGGAATTACTTTCGTCATCCCTTGCATATTATAGTTCATCATGAAGTTCTACTAACTTGGTGATGGTGACTAGAGAATTCTGTCAATCACTATCTTATATGGAAGATTAACTCCCACTTGATTCAAGCGATTGTAGTACCCAGACAATCTGAGCACATGCTCACTAGTTGAGCGATTCTCCTCCATCTTTTAGCTATAGAACTTGTTGGAGACTTCATATCTCTCAACTCGGGTATTTGCTTGAAATATTAACTTCAACTCCTGGAACATCTCATATGGTCCATGACATTCAAAACATCTTTGAAGTCCCGATTCTAAGCCGTTAAGCATGGTGCACTAAACTATCAAGTAGTCATCATATTGAGCTAGCCAAGCGTTCATAACGTGTGCATCTGCTCCTGCAATAGGTCCGTCACCTAGCGGTGCATCAAGGACATAATTCTTCTGTGCAGCAATGAGGATAAACCTCAGATCACGGATCCAATCCGCATCATTGCTACTAACATCTTTCAACACAATTTTCTCTAGGAACATATATTAAACATAGGGAAGCAACAACGCGGGCTATTGATCTACAACATAGATATGCTAATACTACCAGGACTAAGTTCATGATAAATTAAAGTTCAATTAATCATTTTACTTAAGAACTCCCACTTAGATAGACATCCCTCTAATCCTCTAAGTGATCACGTGATCCAAATCAACTAAACCATTCCGATCATCACGTGAGATGGAGTAGTTTTCAATGGTGAACATCACTATGTTGATCATATCTACTATATGATTCACGCTCGACCTTTCGGTCTCCAGTGTTCCGAGGCCATATCTGCATATGCTAGGCTCGTCAAGTTTAACCTGAGTATTCCGTGTGTGCAAAACTATCTTGCACCCGTTGTAGATGGACGTAGAGCTTATCACACCCGATCATCACGTGGTGTCTGGGCACGACGAACTTTGGCAACGGTGCATACTCAGGGAGAACACTTTTATCTTGAAATTTAGTGAGAGATCATCTTATAAAGCTACCGTCGAACTAAGCAAAATAAGATGTATAAAAGATAAACATCACATGCAATCAAAATATGTGACATGATATGGCCATGATCATCTTGCTCCTTTGATCTCCATCTCCAAAGTACTGTCATGATCTCTATCGTCACCGGCTTGACACCATGATCTCCATCATCTTGATCTATATCAATGTGTCGTCATGTGGTCGTCTCGCCAACTATTGCTTTTGCAACTATTGCTATCGCATAGCGATAAAGTAAAGCAATTATTTGGCACTTGCATCTTATGCAATAAAGAGACAACCATAAGGCTTCTGCCAGTTGCCGATAACTTTAACAAAACATGATCATCTTATACAACAACTTATATCTCATCATGTCTTGACCATATCACATCACAACATGCCCTGCAAAAACAAGTTAGACGTCCTCTACTTTGTTGTTGCAAGTTTTACGTGGCTGCTACTGGGCTTAGCAAGAACCGTTCTTACCTACGCATCAAAACCACAACGATAGTTTGTCAAGTTGGTGCTGTTTTAACCTTCGCAAGGACCGGGCGTAGCCACACTCGGTTCAACTAAAGTTGGAGAAACTGACACCCGCTAGTCACCTGTGTGCATAGCACGGCGGTAAAACCAGTCTCGCGTAAGCGTACGCGTAATGTCGGTTCGAGCCGCTTCATCCAACAATACCGCCGAACCAAAGTATGACATGCTGGTAAGCAGTATGACTTATATCGCCCACAACTCACTTGTGTTCTACTCGTGCATATAACATCAAACCATAAAACCTAGGCTCGGATGCCACTGTTGGGGAACGTAGTAATTTCAAAAAAATTCCTACGCACACGCAAAATCATGGTGATGCATAGCAACGAGAGGGGAGAGTGTTGTCTACGTACCCTCGTAGACCGAAGCGGAAGCGTTGACGCAACGTAGAGGAAGTAGTCGTACGTCTTCCCGGTCCAACCGATCCAAGCACCGTTACTCCGGCACCTCCGAGTTCTTGGCACACGTTCAGCTCGATGACGCTCCCCGGGCTCCGATCCAGCAAAGCTTCGTGGAGGAGATCCGTCAGCACGACGGCGTGGTGACGATCTTGATGTTCAACCGTCGCAGGGCTTCGCCTAAGCACCGCTACAATATGACCGGGGTGTAATATCGTGGAGGGGGGCACCGCACACGGCTAAGGAACAATCACAAAGATCAACTTGTGTGTCTATGGGGTGCCCCCTGCCCCCGTATATAAAGGAGTGGAGGAGGGGAGGGCCGGCCCAATCTATGGCGCGCCCTAGGGAGTCCTACTCCCACCGGGAGTAGGATTCCCCCTTTCCTAGTCCAGCTAGGAGTCCTTCCATGTAGTAGGAGTAGGAGACAAGGAAGGGGAAGGGAGAAGGGAAGGAAGGAGGGGGCGCAGCCCCTCCCCCTAGTCCAATTCGGACTAGGCCTTGGGGGGGCGCGGCCTGCCCTAGGCAGCCCCTCTCTCTTTCCCGTATGGCCCAATAAGGCCCAATACTTCTCCCCCCGTATTCCCGTAACTCCCCGGTACTCCGAAAAATATCCGAATCACTCGGAACCTTTCCGATGTCCGAATATAGTCGTCCAATATATCTATCTTTACGTCTCGACCATTTCGAGACTCCTCGTCATGTCCCCGATCTCATCCGGGACTCCGAACTCCTTCGGTACATCAAAACTCATAAACTCATAATATAATTGTCTATGTATTCACGCATGTATTATGTTTCCGGTTAATACAATTCTAGCATGAATAATAAACATTTATCATGATATAAGGAAATAAATAATAACTTTATTATTGCCTCAAGGGCATATTTCCTTCAGATTTGTCACTCCGATTGTCGGAGAGGTATCTCTGGGCCCTCTCGGTAATGTACATCACTATAAGCCTTGCAAGCAATGTAGCTAATGAGTTGTTACGATATGTAGCATTACGGAACAAGTGAAGAGACTTGCCGGTAACGAGATTGAACTAGGTATTGAGACACCAACGATCGAATCTCGGGCAAGTAACATACCGATGACAAAGGGAATAATGTATATCGTTATGCGATTTGACCGATAAAGATCTTCGTAGAATATGTGGGAGCCAATATGAATATCCAGGTTGCTCTATTGGTTGTTGACCGGAGACGTGTTTCGGTCATGTCTACATAGTTCTCGAACCCGTAGGGTCCACAAGCTTAACGTTCGGTGACGGTCGGTATTATGAGTTTATGTGTTTTGATGTACCGAAGGTAGTTCGGAGTCCCGGATTTGATCACGGACATGAAGAGGAGTCTCGAAATGGTTGAGACGTAAAGACCTATATATTGGAAGCCTATGTTTGGACATCGGAATGGTTCCGGATGAGTTCGGGCATTTTCCGGAGAACCGGGAGGTTACCGGAACCCCCCGGGGAGTATATGGCCCTTATTGGGCTTTAGGGAAAAGAGAGAGGGGCTTCCTAGGGCAGGCCGCACGCCCCCAAGGCCTAGTCCGAATTGGACTAGGGGGTAGGGGCGGCGCCCCCTCCTTCCTTCTCTTCTCTCTTTCCTTCCTTCTCTCCTACTCCTACTTGGAAAAGGGGGAATCCTACTCTCGGTGGGAGTAGGACTCCCTAGGGCGCGCCATAGTAGAGGGCCGACCCTCCCAATCCTCCACTCCTTTATATACGGGGGAGGGGAGCATCCCATAGACACACAAGTTGATCATTGATCTCTTAGCCATGTGCGGTGCCCCCCTCCACCATAATCCACCTCGGTCATATCGTAGTGGTGCTTAAGCGAAGCCCTATTCCGGTAGCATCATCATCACCGTCATCACGCCGTCGTGCTGAAGAAGCTCTCCCTCGACACTCTGCTGGATCGCGAGTTTGTGGGACATTAGCGAGTCGAACGTGTGCAAATCGCGGAGGTGCCGTACTTTCGGTACTAGGATCGGTCGATTGTGAATACGTACGACTACATCAACCGCGATGTCATAACGCTTCCGCTTACGGTCTACGAGGGTACGTGGACAACATTCTCCCCTCTCGTTGCTATGCATCACCATGATCTTGCGTCTGCATAGGGAATTTTTTGAAATTACTGCGTTCCCCAACAGGTACCATATAGGCCGGCGGCTGATAAGGGACTAATCGGTGAATCGGACTTTTAACTGAATATATATGCTACTCATTTTTCCTTAGGTTAACTAGGGCCATAAGTAATACTAGCACATATGCCCGTGCGTTGCAACGGGAGAGAAAATTGTCGTGTCCATCAAAACATTCACCAGCGCGACACACCAGCCTCTGGATGATGCCATCCAGCGATGGTAGTGGGGCAAATGAGGTGGGCTCCTGCCTGATGATGCCCAAAACGGAAGCGCATCAGTGCGGGCGTTGGCTAGTTGATGCAGTAGCGGGTGAAGATGTGATGGTATGCCGTGTGCATGCATGCACCTTGTACACGTCCAACACCCGCCCATCTAATGCTCATGGACGCTTTCATATGTCTAGGTTATCGATGAGTACTTTCATTGAAAAATAAAAAGTGTCATGATAATTAGCCTTCGTCCGTATTTGGATGTCTGGCGGTAGGTACATGGTAGCATCAACAATGACGACACACTGAGATATTGCGATCGCTTCCACTGAAGGTTGAGCCAAAAGATGTATATAGGCCTCCCTTAGAAGATGTCTTCGGACATCATACTAATTAGCAATCAATCCGATATGGGTGGTGTCGATCACATCGCACACACATGATATGTCCGTGACGGCGTGAGTCATGGAGGCGAGGACAAATCGGAGATGGATGATGGGGGTCCAACATGTGCTCCATGAACTCTCGGACGTATACTTAGTTTTCTACCTTGCCTGGAATTACTTTTCACCTAAATTTTTTTAATACAATTTTCTTCTGATTTGTATTATTTTTTGTAAGTGAGAGCAAGAACAACTTGGCTGCCGAGCGCTTTGATAGTCGAAACTCAAAACGCATCCAGAAAAGGGATGTGCGGCGCGACTAAAAAAACAACGTATATGCCCAACTCAGTGGGCTTGAGGAACGAGCAGTTTATTTATTTATATTAAGAAAACTCTCTTCCACAATAAGACTGCGATGACTATTTCTCTCTCGTACTGATCCTATTAGGAACGCCTACGCATAGGAAATAGTGGGCTGGCCCAACATTGTACCTTAATTTTTATATCTTTTTTTGTTTTTTTCCCTTGCTTGCAGCCTGTTTTTCTTCAGTATTTTTGGTTTTCCTTTTTCCTACTTCATTCTTCCATTCCACTGTTTATTTCTTTGTTTTTAATGATTTCCTTCACTTTATTCCTTTCAGGTTTTCATAAAAAAATATTTTCCTTTTTTGAACACTTGTCTACTTTTTTTACGCATAATGTACAATTTTTTATACATAAGGGACATTTTTATTGAATGCGTTTATTATTTCTTAATACATTGTTAACATTATTTTAATATATGTTTAATTGTCTATGTTTTTATTACACATTGTACATTTGTTTGTATATATCAGGCACATTCCTTTATACATGTTTATGATTTTTCAAATAGATAATTACATTTTTAAGTAAATGTTCGATGTCTACTTTTTTTCAACACATGTCTACATTTTTAATACCCATTGTACATTCTTTTATACTCCCTCCGTCCCAAAATAAGTGATTGAACTTTGTACTAACTTTGTAGATTTTTAATATTTTTATAATATATGATTTCATATATACATTTTTGATCTCTAGTTTTTTCTACATATTGTACATTTTTTGTGTACATATGAAATATTTGATTATACAGGTTAAATTTTCAGGAAACATATGTTTTAATGTCCACTTTTTTTGTGCACAATGTACAATTTTTATATACATCTGAAGCATTTTTATATATATTTAACATTATTCAGATACATGATTAACATTTTCTTCAAATACATATTTTGATCACTATTTTTTTCAAGCACATTGTACATTTTTCTTGTACTCCCTCCGGTCCTTTTTACTCTGCATATTAGGTTCGTCCGAATTCAATCTTATCCAACTTTGACCAAGTTTATGTAAAAAATTATAGACATTCACATAACAACACCAACATCATTAGATTCATCTTGGAACATATTTTCATATTATATTTATTAGATATTATAGATGCTAATAATTTCAAATATAAGTTTGGTCAAACTTAGCAAAGTTTGATTTTTGGCAAATCCAATGTGCAGAGTAAAAAGGACCGGAGGGAGTACATAAAACACATTTTTATTTCAAACAGATGATTTACATCTGTTTAAAGTGAGATGAATACTTTAGAAACCTAAAAAGGAAAAAAGTAATATGAAAACAAAAAACATAAGGGAAAAAAGGAACAGAAAGTACAAACAAAAGAAAAATATGTGGGATGTCATCTTTACATATTGGGCCGGCCCACAAAAAAACGCGAGCTACCGCCGGCCTCAATAATAGGAGAACTTCCGCTACGGAATCAAAAGCATTAGCTTGGTGTGATGGTTGTACGTGCATGGGTGTTTCCATGAGATTGCGATTCGACTCCACCTTTGTGCATATTTTATATATATATTTCTAAAACAGATGACGGACAAAAAACTTATACATGACGAAAAAGGTGGAGAAACGCTTCTCCCTTTAATATTAGAAACGAATGTCTCACAACCACCATTATTCACACATACACACATGTGTGTGTGTGTGTGTATATATATATATATATATATATATATATATATAATTTATCCTACATGTTGCCTTGGTGCCTTCGGAGCACGATGACAATTGGGAGTGGTTCATGGGGGCGGTAGCGGGTAATGATATTCTTTTTTGGGATCTATGACCTGGTCGAGCAAAAACCCCGCTATTTCCTCTTGAATTGCTAGTATGCGCTCCATTGATAGGACAGCTCCTTTCGGACGCCATCATGCGAATGTTCTCGCAAACGTAGTATGCACACAGATCAGTCCTCGGCGCCTGCTTCAGGGCCTTTACGAGAATGGAATTTAATCAGATAATAATTAATCAAGCATGATAATTAATTAATGGTATTGAAACAAGAATTAAAGAGATGGTAGCTACCTAGTAATACTTAATTACTTACCTTGGGTCGAAATCAAAACAGCTTTTCTCGCCATTTTCCTGGAGTCACTTTGATGAACTTTGCCCAAGCCCTGCCCGTCGGCTAAGAAAATTAATAAAGGGTTATTAAATAGTTGATATCAGGAAATGACGAACTAAAAAGGCCGAGATATAGTTAATAATGATTGAAATTACCTGTCGACTATCCCCTTCAAGATGATGAAGTCACTTTCTTTTTTAAGTAGTGAGTCCAGTACTTCAACTGTTCCTTCTTCAACATTAATGACTAACAAGATCCAGTGGTAACTGCATGCGCACATGTTTGCATGTCTTAATTAAGCGAGCATGTGCATAACACTACCCTAAACCCTATACACTTAATTATTAACATCTAGCTAGCTAGTAAGCAAAAACAAAATTTGTAGTACAAGACAGTGTGACTCACTTGAAGTTGTAAGGAAGTAGTATATCTTCATTGGTATTGAGGCGCTTGAAGAACTCTAGCATGTTTTTCTCTACATATGATTTATACCATTTGCATTTCCATGTGTATTCATTAATGGAATTTGAGTCAATGAACCCAATGCCATAGCGTCCAGCTTTTCTCATTTCATACATCTTCATCCTGCATAACACCACAGAAAAGAATATAGTGAGGATAATTACAGGTAATAATCGGTCAATGAGCACTACAGCTAGCTTGATACTTGAATTACAGAAAGAAATCACTTACAGACAATAGCAACTGACAATAGATTTGTCGAGTGCATCTTGATTGAATAACTAAAATAGTTCTGAATACTCAACGGAGACAGCTAGCCCATGGAAGTAATGCTCCTCCTTGACTTTCACCATAAGGGACTCCCGATTGGAACTCTTGGTAATTTTCATGTACCAATCATGCAATTCATACATTCTCGTTGGGAGTTTCTTGACCTCCTCGGGCTCGACCAAAGGTTCGCCGCGGGCATATTTCCGTCTTATGTCCTCCTCTCTAAGCGGAGACATGGGCTCAATCTCGAGGAATTGTCCAACAGTGATACCGAGAATTTTAGCTTGGCTTCTATGCTCGTCGGTTATTACCAGCTGATTACCTAGCTGGGGAACGGTTTGCCCACATGGGGAGCCGGTACTCTCATGTGTTGGCACAACAAGCGGGGGAATCGATTGCGCCGCCTGTTCTCCCAGCTGGGGAACAGTTTTCTCGCATTTTTTGCCAACTACTTGGCTCGAGCTCGATCTCGACTCCTTCTGTAGTCGTGCTCGATGTGCCTTCCTGATTTGGCGCTCATAGTCTGAGTCAATAGGCTTGGGAGCTGGTGGTCTAGCCATACGAATAAAGTGGTCAATCTTTTCCTCAGGCACTTTCTCCCTTGGCGGCGGTGCCGGTTTAGGTCCAAAATGGGCGTCCACTTGGGCCTTCACTATGGCTGTGTTTTGCTCCTCGGTCATGTCGTAAGGCCTCAGAGGAAGACGAGTGAGGCTTGGACCATATTGAAATCGCTTGCCTCCGCCTATACCTCCTGTACTACCTCGACTCGTACCGCTACGCACCTTAGCTGCAGCGGCTCTCTTCCGTGATTGCTGAGGCGGCAGAGACGGCTGACGTGGCTGATTTGGAGCAGGAGGAGTGGCCTGACGTTGTGCCGGACTTGAAGCAGGAGGAGTGGCCTGACGCGGTGTCGGACTTGAAGCTGGAGGAGTGCCCTGACGCTGTGCCGGACTTGAAGCAGGAGGAGTGGCCTGACGCTGTGCCGGACTTGGAGGAGGAGGAGTGGCCTGACGTGTTGGTGGACTTGGAGGAGCGGGAGTCTGCTGACGCGGTGGCGGACTTCGAGGAGGAGTCGGCTGACGCGGTGTCGGGGCCTTGGAAAGATGATGCAATCCTTTCTCCATAGGATGATACGATGTTTGGCCTCTCCCAGTGTGTGCTCCTCGTCACCTCCAGGAATGTCAAGCTCTATCCCCGAATATTGGTCCACCACTTTATCAACCTGGACACGAGCATAGCCAGCTGGAATCGGGTTGCAATGGAAGGTTGCTTCGGGGGAATTTGTATAAGCAATGGCGTCCGCCACCTTCATGGATATGTTCTTCATTTTGAAGTGTAGCTAAAAGTTAGTGTTCTCCATGATGTCATCCACAGGGTATCTATCCAGCAGTCCGTCACCTGGGGCGGAACCCACGCTGCTTCTCGGCATGGATGGGACGGTGCTATCCAATGTTGGATCATCCGCTAGCTGCTGCCGCTGTTGAGACCCCCTTTCCTGGCTAAGTGAGTCGATCTGCTACTGCTGCCATTGGAATTTGAGTGCCAAGTCCGCGTGCACTGTTTCTATGCCTTGAAGGCGTTCTGCTTCCTACTTCCTCTGCTCCTCCTCCAGCTTCCTCTTCTTCTCCTCCTCCATCTTCCTTCCTGCACGGCTTCTGTAGTCGGCGTTCCAATCTGAAAAGCCCTCATACCACGGAACAACACCCTTGTCTCGTGTTCTTCCCGGGTGTTCAGGATTTCCTAGGGCGCGCGTAAGCTCATCTTTCTCTCTGTTGGGCGTGAACACCCCCTTTCGAGCATCTTCTATTGCATCAAGTAACTTATCTTCGGCTCCTTTAAGACATGCCTTCTTTGAAACCTGGCCTGTCTTCGGGTCCAACACCCCCCCCCATGCACATAGAACCAAGTTCTGCACCTGGGGGGCAGCTCAATGTAATTGGAGTGACCTATGCAGCCTGCATCTCTTGCTCAGACTTATCCCACTTAGGCATTGCCACCGCATAGCCACCTGGCCCCAGCCTATGGAACTGCTCTTTTTTGCGGCATTGGCCTTATTTCTTCTTGACCGTTCCTTAGATAATTCTGATTTCTTGAATTTCATGAAAGCGGGCCAGTGTTCCCTTGAATTCTGGAGTCTTCTTTCCTCCTTCGACGTACTTGGTCCATATTTTTTTCTTGTGGGTGTTGAATGCAATTGCCATCTTCCTAAGAGCAGCGTCCTTGACTTTCTGCACATCTGCATCAGTGAAATGATCTGGTAGGGTGAAATGTTCCATGAGAGATTCCCAAAGCGTTGATTTTGCTCTGTCATTGACCCAAGTAAGATCTGGATGTTTCTTTGTTGGCTCTTTCCATTCTTGAGTGGAGATCGGGAGTTGGTCTGTCACAAGAACTCCGCACTGAGGAATGAACTTGTTCGCAATGTTCTTAGGCGCACTAGGTTCACCATTAGCTTTGATGGCATCGATGTTGTACTTTACGCCCTCCAACTTTTTGCCCGGGCCTCGCACTGTCCTGCTGCCTGTAGAAGATTTGCTCGATCTAGAGGGCTGAAAGAAGAAAGATCGATTCGTTAATATATCTTCAAATCATTAAAAACATGTGATGATCATCAGATGCCTGCTTATATAAATATACCTCGCCGGTCTCTGTTATTTCAAGATCATCATTTTCGGCGTCATCATCATCATCATAGTTTATGACTTCATCAATTCGGTCGTCGCGATCAAATATCATATCATCACCCTCCCCGGTATTGTTCAGATATTGGGAGCCGTCATCATCTTCATTCTGATCATCTGGCCCGCGAGGGGAGCGTATGATCTCAAACAGGACCTCTTCTCCCTCTCTGTCGGTATTGTCCGCCATAGCTTTTATTTAACCAATCCAGAAGAAATATAAAACAATTTAGTATTCAAATTACAATGCATGCATGCAATCAATAAGTAGAAACTGAATCATAGTACATAATCTCGAATACATCGTCTCAAATAATATATATAATCTCGAATACATTGTCTCGAATATTATATATCGAATACATCACTAGCTAGCTAGCTAAGATCGAATACTACAGAAGAATCTAGGCCACTCGCGGTTCCTGAGGCGCGGGCGGTGGACACCCAAAGAGAAGGAACCATCACAGGATCATAGCTCTGGTCATCTCCCAAAGAACCCGCCATGTATTGGAGAACCTGACGTCCATAGCATCCATGTAGCGACGAGCGTGCTCGTCCTCTTCCCTGACACGGTGACGCACCACCTCCGGCGGGGCTGGCTCCCTCTGCACCGAACGTGGCCCACGCGAACGCCACCAAAGGAGCTCAGGGTCGACGACGGGACCCAGGGCCGGGTTCCTCACCAAGCGGCGAGCCCCTGAAGGTAGCACCTCCTAGTGCCAGGCAGCGGAGCCCAGTCCCGACATGGGTCCTCTGAACCAGGATGTCGTCGCGAACGGGTCAACTACGAGGATGCGGGCCGGGCATCGTTGACGTCGATAACAAATTCTTATGAAAAAAATCCTATATATGCAAGGTCATTTTATTAGGAAATTTTGAGCAACTTTTTCCTATGCAACTTCTCCTAGTCCTTCGTCTAACAAATATATATATGGTCAACTTTTTCCTATGCAAATTTTTATATGTAAATTTTTTCTATACTAGGATATGCAAGAGAAACACTAATTAAGCATCTAACACTAAAAACAGAAAAAGCAACTTCTATACATCCATTAAAAATAGAAAACAACATTATATACAAAAAAATCCATACTAATTAAACACTAATTACATCCATCTAACATGCATTCATACATATATACTAGTGAAAAAATAATAATCTAAAACATCTAAACTAATTAAACATACAAAAATACATATATACTAATTAACTTAAGAAAATGTGTGTGTGTGTGTGTTCATCATGCATGTGTGTGTGTGTGGGCTCGGGGAGGGGCAGCCATGGTGGCCGGGGGCGAGGGAGAGGGGGGAGAGCTCACAGCGAGGCGAGACGACGGGGGCGTAGACGGGGGGCGGCGACGTGCCGGGGCGCGACGGGGGCGGCGACCCGGGGGCGGCGACATCGACGGGGGCGGCGAGGACGGGGGCGCTGACGGCAACGGCGTGCGACGGGGGCGGTGACGGCGTCGATCGAGCGGGGCAGGCGGTGCGTCGTCGATGGAGAAACAAAGGAAGAAACAGAGGGAGAATGAAATTTTTTCAAGTGTTGTTTATATAGGAGGGACCTTTAGTATCGGTTGTAGCCACCAACCGGTACTATAGGTCAAATTTATCCAGGCCAAACGGCAGGAACGGCACCCCTTTAGTACCGGGTCGTGGCTCCAATCAGTACTAAAGACCCCCCCCCTTTAGTACTGGTTGGAGCCACCACCCGGTACTAAATGTGGTGCGCTGCCAGGCGAGGGGCGCAGAAGTTTAGTCCCACCTCGCTAGCCGAGGGGCGCCCGCACCTGCTTATAAGCCTCGCCGCCGCTGCTATCTCGAGCTCCTCTCTAAAGCAGGCCTTCTGGGCCTACCTCTACTGCGATGCCATGTTGGGCCTACTAGGCGAGCGGGCCTCCATCCTGGCCCAACTAGAGGTTGGGTTTCTAGTCGTATGCAGGCCACTGTGGCCCAGTAGGCGGGGTTTTTTTATTTAGTTTCTTCTTCTTCTTTTTCTTTTCTGCCTTATTTATTTTCTTTTATTTATTTTTGAGTTGTTTTTTGCTGTATTTAGAGTTTCTTTGTGAATATTTTTGCTTTAGGTACAAAAGAATACAAACTATTTGTTAGTGTCGGTAGTTTTCAAATTTAAATATTTGAAATTTGTGTGAATCACTAGTTTGTGAATACCTTAACCTCAAAAATAGATTTTCAGTGATTATTTTTCTTATGTTTAATATTAGTGTGTTTTATCATTATATTCAATTTGGTAATACTTAGGTTATTTAAAAAATGAAATGCCTTTGTAACAGATGAGTTTTTGTCCGAACCCCTGATACTTCGAAAGAGATTGTCCATTTTGTACACGAAGTGCATCCAGTTTTTGTCGTAACCCTCTCTACTTTTTTGCACATGCTATGTGGGTGAAATTATGACACCATGCCAACTTTCAACCTTTTCAGAGTTCATTTGAAGTGTTTTTCAATTTGAGGGTCATTTAGCTGAAAAATCAGTAAATGCATGAAAGAATTTGTTTGCACATAAAATTTCTTCGCGTTTCAAATGCCAAAACACATAAGTGTTGGGGAACGTAGCAATAATTCAGAATTTCCCTACGTGTCACCAAGATCAATCTAGGAGATGCTAGCAACGAGAGAGAGGGAGTGCATCTTCATACCCTTGAAGATCGCTAAGTGGAAGTGTTACAAGAACACGGTTGATGGAGTCGTACTCGCGGCGATTCAAATCGCGGAAGATCCGATCTAGCGTCGAACGGACGGCACCTCCGTGTTCAACACACGTACAGCCCCGGGATGTCTCCTCCTTCTTAATCCAGCAAGGGGAGAGAAGAAGTTGAGGGAGGACTCCAGCAGCACGACGACGTGGTGGTGGAGCTTGTGGTATTCCTGCAGGGCTTCGCCAAGCTCTACGGAGGAGAAGGAAGAGTTGGAGGAGGGAGGGGCTGCACCAGGGAAGGGGGTGTGGCTGCCCTCTCTCTCCCTCACTATATATAGGGGGAAGGGAGTGGAGGAGGCGCCCTAGGGTTCCCTAGGGGAGGGGCGGCGGCCATAGGGGAAACCCTAGATGGGTTTGGGTGCCCCCACCCATAGGAAACTTGCCCCCCAAGCCGGGAGGGGTGGCTGCCCTAGGGGAGGCGCCCCTACCTCTCCAAGTTACATGAGCTGGGGAGGGAGGGGCGCTCAGCCCCTTAGTGGGCTGATGTGCCCCCTCCCCTTGGCCCATAAGGCCCCCCAACGCTTGTCAGGGCCTCCGAAACCCCTTTCGGACACGCTAGTCGTCACCTAGTACCCCCGGAACAATTCCGGACTCCAATACCCTTCGTCCAATATATCGATCTTCACCTCTGGACCATTCCGGAACTCCTCGTCATGTCCGAGATCTCATCCAGGACTCCGAACAACCTTCGGTAACCACATACTATTTCCCATTAAAACTCTAGCGTCACCAAACCTTAAGTGTGTAGACCCTACGGGTTCGGGAACCATGCAGACATGACCGAGACATCTCTCCGGCCAATAACCAATAGCGGGATCTATATACCCATATTGACTCCCACATGTTCCATGATGATCTCATCGGATGAACCACGATGTCGGGGATTCAATCAATCCCGTATACAATTCCCTTTGTCTATTGGTATGTTACTTGCCCGAGATTCGATCGTCGGTATCCCTATACCTTGTTCAATCTCGTTACCGGCAAGTCTCTTTACTCGTTCCTTAACGCATGATCCCGTGGCTAAATCATTAGTCACATTGAGCTCATTATGATGATGCATTACCGATTGGGCCCAGAGATACCTCTCCGTCACACGGAGTGACAAATCCCAGTCTCGATTCGTGCCAACTCAATAGACACTTTCGGAGATACCCGTAGTGTGCCTTTATAGCCACCTAGTTACGTTGTGACGTTTGGCACACCCAAAGCATTCCTACGGTATCTGGGAGTTGCAAAATCTCATGGTCTAAGGAAATGATGTTGGGGAACGTAGTAATTTCAAAAAAAATCCTACGCACACGCAAGATCATGGTGATGCATAGCAACGAGAGGGGACAGTGTGTCCACATACCCTCGTAGACCGAAAGCGGAAGCGTTATCACAACGCGGTTGATGTAGTCATGCGTCTTCACGATCCGACTGATCAAGTACCGAACGCACATCACCTCCGAGTTCAGCACACGTTCAGCCCGATGACGTCCCTCGAACTTCGATCCAGCCGAGTGTTGAGGGAGAGTTTTGTCAGCACGATGGCGTGGTGACGATGATGATGTCCTACCGACGCAGGGTTTCGCCTAAGCACCGCTACGATATGATCGAGGTGGATTATGGTGGAGAGGGGCACCGCACACGCCTAAGAGATCAAGAGATCAATTGTTGTGTCTATGGGGTGCCCCCTGCCCCTGTATATAAAGGAGCTAGGGGGTGCGGCCGGCCAGGGAGAGGGCACGCCAGGAGGAGTCCTACTCCCACCGGGAGTAGGACTCCCCCCTTTCCTAGTTGGAATAGGATTCGGGAGAAGGAAAGAGAGAGGAGAAGAAGGAAAGAGGGGGCCGGCCCCCCTTGCCCTAAACCAATTCGGTTTGGGCCTTGGGGGGCGCGCCCCACACTCCCCTTGCTTCCCTCTATTTCCACTAAGGCCCATATAGGCCCATTAAGCTCCCGGGGGGTTCCGGTAACCTACCGGTGCTCCGGTAAAATCCCGATTTCACCCGGAACACTTCCGACATCCAAACATAGGCTTCCAATATATCAATCTTCATGTCTCGACCATTTCGAGACTCCTCGTCATGTCCTTGATCACATCCGGGACTCCGAACAACCTTCGGTACATCAAAACATATAAACTCATAATATAACCGTCATCGTAACGTTAAGCGCGCGGACCCTATGGGTTCGAGAACTATGTAGACATGACCGAGACACGTCTCCGGTCAATAACCAATAGCAGAACCTGGATGCTCATATTGGCTCCCACATATTCTACGAAGATTTTTATCAGTCAAACCGCACAACAACATGCGTTGTTCCCTTTGTCATCGGTATGTTACTTGCCCGAGATTCGATCGTCGGTATCTCAATACCTAGTTCAATCTCGTTATCGGCAAGTCTCTTTACTCGTTCCGTAATACATCATCTCGCAACTAACTCATTAGTTGCAATGCTTGCAAGGCTTAAGTGATGTGCATTACCGAGAGGGCCGAGAGATACCTCTCCGACAATCGGAGTGACAAATCCTAATCTCGAAATACGCCAACCCAACAAGTACCTTTGGAGACACCTGTAGAGCACCTTTATAATCACCCAGTTACGTTGTGACGTTTGGTAGCACACAAAGTGTTCCTCCGGTAAACGGGAGTTGCATAATCTCATAGTCATAAGAACATGTATAAGTCATGAAGAAAGCAATAGCAGAATACTAAACGATCGTGTGCTAAGCTAACGGAATGGGTCAAGTCAATCACATCATTCTCCTAATGATGTGATCCCGTTTATCAAATGACAACTCATGTCTATGGTTAGGAAACTTAGTCATCTTTGATTAACGAGCTAGTCAAGTAGAGGCATACTAGTGACACTCTGTTTGTCTATGTATTCACACATGTATTATGTTTCTGGTTAATACAATTCTAGCATGAATAATAAACATTTATCATGATATAAGGAAATAAATAATAACTTTATTATTGCCTCTAGGGCATATTTCCTCAAGTCTCCCACTTAAACTAGAGTCAATAATCTAGTTCACATTACCATGTGATTTAACATCAATAGTTCACATCACCATGTGATTAACACCCATAGTTCACATCGTCACGTGACCAACACCCAAAGGGTTTACTAGAGTGAATAATCTAGTTCACATAGCTATGTGATTAACACCCAAAGAGTACTAAGGTGTGATCATGTTTTGCTTGTAAGATAATTTTAGTCAACGGATCTGTCACATTCAGATCCGTAAGTATTTTGCAAATTTCCATGTCTACAATGCTCTGCAAGGAGCTACTCTAGCTAATAGTTCCCACTTTCAATATGTATCCAGATTGAGACTTAGAGTCATCTGGATCAGTGTCAAAACTTGCATCGACGTAACCCTTTACGACGAACCATTTTCACTTCCATAATCGAGAAACATATCCTTATTCCACTAAGGATAATTTTGACCGTTGCCCAGTGATCTACTCCTAGATCACCATTGTACCCTCTTGCCATACTCTTGGTGAGGTACACAATAGGTCTGGTACACAACATAGCATACTTTATAGAACCTATGACTGAGGCATAGGGAATGACTTTTCATTCTCTTTCTATTTTCTGCAGTGGTCGGATTTTGAGTCTTCACTCAACTTCACACCTTGTAACGCAGGCAAGAACTCTTTCTTTGACTGTTCCATTTTGAACTACTTCAAAATCTTGTCAAGGTATGTATTTATTGAAAAAACTTATCAAGCGTCTTGATCTATCTCTATAGATCTTGATGCTCAATATATAAGCAGCTTCACCGAGGTCTTTCTTTGAAAAACTCCTTTCAAACACTCCTTTATGCTTTGCAGAATAATTCTACATTTTTCTGATCAACAATATGTCATTCACATGTACTTATCAGAAATTTTGTAGTGCTCCCACTCACTTTCTTGTAAATACAGGCTTCACCGCAAGTCTGTATAAAACTATATGCTTTGATCAACTTATCAAAGCGTATATTCCAACTCCAAGATGCTTGCATCAGCCCATAGATGGATCGCTGTAGCTTGCATATTTTGTTAGCATCCTTTGGATCGATAAAACCTTCAGGTTGCATCATATACAACTCTTCTTCCAAAAATCCATTCAGGAATGCAGTCTTTACATCCATTTGCCAGATTTCATAAAATGTGGCAATTTGCTAACATGATTCGGACAGACTTAAGCATCGCTACGAGTGAGAAGGTCTCATCGTAGTCAACTCCTTGAACTTGTCAAAACCTTTTGCGACAATTCTAGCTTTGTAGATAGTAACACTACTATCAGCGTCCGTCTTCCTCTTGAAGATCCATTTAATCTCAATGGCTCGTCGATCATTGGGCAAGTCAATCAAAGTCCATACTTTGTTCTCATACATGGATCTCATCTCAGATTTCATGGCCTCAAGCCATTTTCCGGAATCTGGGCTCACCATCGCTTCCTCATAGTTCGCAGGTTCGTCATGGTCTAGTAACATTACCTCTAGAACAGGATTACCGTACCACTCTGGTGCGGATCTCACTCTGGTTTACCTACGAGTTTCGGTAGTAACTTGATCTGAAGTTACATGATCATCATCATTAGCTTCCTCACTAATTGGTGTAGTAGTCACAGGAACAGATTTCTGTGATGAACTACTTTCCAATAAGGGAGCGGGTACAGTTACCTCATCAAGTTCTACTTTCCTCCCACTCACTTCTTTCAAGAGAAACTCCGTCTCTAGAAAGGATCCATTCTCGGCAACGAATATCTTGCCTTCGGATCTGTGATAGAAGGTGTACCCAACATTTTCTTTTGGGTATCCTATGAAGACGCACTTCTTCGATTTAGGTTTGAGCTTATCAGGTTGAAACTTTTTCACATAAGCATTGCAACCTCAAACTTTAACAAACGACAGCTTAGGTTTCTTGCCAAACCATAGTTCATACGGTGTCGTCTCAACGGATTTAGATGGTGCCCTATTCAACGTGAATGCAGCTGTCTCTAATTCATTTACCCAAAACAATAGTGGTAGATCGGTAAGAGACATCATAGATCGCACCATATCTAATAAAGTACGGTTATGATGTTCGAGCACACCATTACATTGTGGTGTTCAAGGTGGCGTGAGTAGTGAAACTATTTCACATTGTTTTAACTGAAGGCCAAACTCTTAACTCAAATATTTTACCTCTGCGATCATATCGTAGAAACTTTTATTTTCTTGTTACGATGATTCTCCACTTCAATCTAAAATTCTTTGAACTTTTCAAATGTTTCAGACTTGTGTTTCATCAAGTAGATATACCCATATCTGCTCAAATCATCTGTGAAGGTCAGAAAGTAATGATACTTGCCATGAGCCTTAACACTCATTGGACCGCATACATCAGTATGTATTATTTCCAATAAGTCAGTTGCTCGCTCCATTGTTCCAGAGAATGGAGTGTTAGTCATCTTGCCCATGAGGCATGGTTCGCAAGCATCAAGTGATTCATAATCAAGTGATTCCAAAAGTCCATCAGCATGGAGTTTCTCCATGCGCTTTACACCAATATGACCTAAACGGCAGTGCCACAAATAAGTTGCACTATCATTATTAACTTTGCATCTTTTGGTTTCAATATTATGAATATGTGTATCACTACGATCGAGATCCAACGAACCATTTTCATTGGTTGTGTAACCATATACGGTTTTATTCATGTAAACAGAACAACAATTTATTCTCTTACTTAAATGAATAACTGTATTGCAATAAACATGATCAAATCATATTCATGCTCAACGCAAACACCAAATAACGCTTATTTAGGTTCAACACTAATCCCGAAAGTATAGGGAGTGTGCGATGATGATCATATCAATCTTGGAACCACTTCCAACACACATCGTCACTTCACCCTTAACTAGTCTCTGTTCATTCTACAACTCCCATTTCGAGTTACTACTCTTAGCAACTGAACCAGTATAAAATACCGAGGGGTTGCTACGAACACTAGTAAAATACACATCAATAATCTGTATATCAAATATACCTTTGTTCACTTTGCCATCCTTCTTATCCACCAAATACTTGGGGCAGTTCCGCTTCCAGTGACCAGTCCCTTTGCAGTAGAAGCACTTAGTCTCAGGCTTAGGACCAGACTTGGGCTTCTTCACTTGAGCAGCAACTTGCTTGCCGTTCTTCTTGAAGTTCCCCTTCTTCCCTTTGCCCTTTTCTTGAAACTAGTGGTCTTGTCTACCATCAACACTTGATATTTTTCTTGATTTCTACCTTCGTCGATTTCATCATTACGAAGAGCTTGGGAATCGTTTCTGTTATCCCTTGCATATCATAGTTCATCACGAAGTTCTACTAACTTGGTGATGGTGACTAGAGAATTCTATCAATCACTATCTTATCTGGAAGATTAACTCCCACTTGATTCAAGCGATTGTAGTACCCAGACAATCTGGGCACATGCTCACTGCTTGAGCTATTATCCTCTATCTTTTTAGCTATAGAACTTGTTGGAGACTTCATATCTCTCAACTCGGGTATTTTCTTGAAATATTAACTTCAACTCCTGGAACATCTCATATGGTCCATGACATTCAAAATGTCTTTGAAGTCTCGATTCTAAGACGTTAAGCATGGTGCACTAAACTATCAAGTAGTCATCATATTGAGCTAGCCAAACGTTCATAACGTCTGCATCTACTCCTGCAATAGGTCTGACACCTAGCGGTGCATCAAAGAAATAATTCTTTTGTGCAGCAATGAGGATAATCCTCAGATCACGGATCCAATCCACATCATTGCTACTAACATTTTTCAACATAATTTTTCTCTAGGAACACAATAAACTGGGAGCAACATCGTGAGCTATTGATCTACAACATAGATATGCTAATACTACCAGGACTAAGTTCATGATAAATTAAAGTTCAATTAATCATATTACTTAAGAACTCCCACTTAGATAGACATCCCTCTAATCTTCTAAGTGATCACATGATCCATATCAACTAAACCATGTCCGATCATCACGTGAGATGGAGTAGTTTCAATGGTGAACATCACTATGTTGATCATATCTACTATATGATTCACGCTCGACCTTTCGGTCTCCGTGTTCCGAGGCCATATCTATTATATGCTAGGCTCATCAAGTTTAACCTGAGTATTCCGCGTGTGCAACTGTTTTGCACCCGTTGTATTTGAACGTAGAGCCTATCACACCCGATCATCACGTGGTGTCTCAGCACGAAGAACTTTCGCAACGGTGCATACTCAGGGAGAACACTTATACCTTGATAATTTAGTGAGAGATTATCTTATAAAGCTACCGCCGAACTAAGCAAAATAAGATGTATAAAAGATAAACATCACATGCAATCATAATATGTGACATGATATGGCCATCACTATCTTGTGCCTTTGATCTCCATCTCCAAAGCATCGTCATGATCTCCATCGTCACCGGCATGACACCATGATCTCCATCATCTTGATATATATCAATGTGTCGTCACATGGTCGTCTCGCCAACAATTGCTCTTGCAACTATTGCTATCGCATAGCGATAAAGTAAAGCAATTATTTGGCACTTGCATCTTATGCAATAGAGAGATAACCATAAGGCTTTTGCCAGTTGCCGATAACTTCAACAAAACATGATCATCTCATACAACAACTTATATCTCAT
The DNA here is from genome assembly GCF_003073215.2 of Triticum urartu. NCBI lineage: Eukaryota > Viridiplantae > Streptophyta > Magnoliopsida > Poales > Poaceae > Triticum > Triticum urartu. The sequence continues at coordinate 43,898,566 of NC_053027.1, read as the reverse complement.
CACGTCTTGACCATATCACATCACAACATGCCCTGCAAAAACAAGTTAAACGTCCTCTATTTTGTTGTTGCAAGTTTTACGTGGCTGCTACGGGCTAAACAAGAACCGTTCTTACCTACACATCAAAACCACAATGATAGTTTGTCAAGTTTGTGTTGCTTTAACCTTCGCAAGGACCGGGCGTAGCCACACTCGGTTCAACTAAAGTTGGAGAAACTGACACCCGCCAGCCACCTGTGTGCAAAGCACGTTGGTAGAACCAGTCTCGCGTAAGCGTACGTGTAATGTCGGTCCGGGCCGCTTCATCCAACAATACCGCCAAACCAAAGTGTGACATGTTGGTAAGCAGTATGACTTATATCACCCACAACTCACTTGTGTTCTACTCGTGCATATTACATCAACGCATAAAACCAGGCTCGGATGCCACTGTTGGGGAACGTAGTAATTTCAAAAAAAAATATCCTACGCACATGCAAGATCATGGTGATGCATAGCAACGAGAGGGGAGAGTGTGTCCACGTACCCTCGTAGACCGAAGGCGGAAGCGTTATCACAACGCGGTTGATGTAGTCATACGTCCTGACGATCCGACCGATCAAGTACCGAACGCACGGCACCTCCGAGTTCAGCACACGTTCAGCCCGATGACGTCCCTCGAACTCTGATCCAGCCGAGTGTTGAGGGAGAGTTTCGTCAGCATGACGGCGTGGTGATGATGATGATGTCCTACCGACGCAGGGCTTCGCCTAAGCACCGCTACGATATGATCGAGGTGGATTATGGTGGAGGGGGGCACCACACACCGCTAAGAGATCAAGAGATCAATTGTTGTGTCTATGGGGTGCCCCCTGCCCCCGTATATAAAGGAGCACGGGGGGTGTGGCCGGCCAGGGAGAGGGCGCTCCAGGAGGAGTCGTACTCCCACCGGGAGTAGGACTCCCCCCCCCTTCCTAGTTGGAATAGGATTCGGGAGAAGGAAATAGAGAGGAGAAGAAGAAAAGAAGGGGCCGGCCCCCCTTGCCCTAAACCAATTTGGTTTGGGCCTTGGGGGCGCGCCCCACACTCCCCTTGCTTCCCTCTATTTCCACTAAGGCCCATATAGGCCCATTAAGCTCCCGGGGGGTTCTGGTAACCTCCCGGTACTCCGGTAAAATCCCGATTTCACACGGAACACTTCCGACATCCAAACATAGACTTCCAATATATCAATCTTCATGTCTCGACCATTTCGAGACTCCTCATCATGTCCTTGATCACATCCGGGACTCCTAACAACCTTCGGTACATCAAAACATATAAACTCATAATATAACCATCATCATAACGTTAAGCGTGCGGACCCTACGAGTTCGAGAACTATGTACACATGACCGAGACACGTCTCCGGTCAATAACCAATAGCGGAACCTGGATGCTCATATTGGCTCCCACATATTCTACGAAGATCTTTATCGGTCAAACCGCACAACAACATACGGTGTTCCCTTTGTCATCGGTATGTTACTTGCCCGAGATTCGATCGTCGGTATCTCAATACCTAGTTCAATCTCTTTACCGGCAAGTCTCTTAACTCGTTCCATAATACATCATCCCGCAACTAACTCATTAGTTGCAATGCTTGCAAGGCTTAAGTGATGTGCGTTATCGAGAGGGCCCAGAGATACCTCTCTGACAGTCGGAGTGACAAATCCTAATCTCGAAATACGCCAACCCAACAAGTACCTTTGGAGACACCTGTAGAGCACCTTTATAATCACCCAGTTACGTTGTGACGTTTGGTAGCACACAAAGTGTTCCTCCGGTAAACGGGAGTTGCATAATCTCATAGTCATGGGAACATGTATAAGTCATGAAGAAAGCAATAGCAGAATACTAAACGATCGTGTGCTAAGCTAACGGAATGGGTCAAGTCAATCACATAATTCTCCTAATGATGTGATCCCGTTTATCAAATGACAAATCATGTCTATGGTTAGGAAACTTAGTCATCTTTGATTAACGAGCTAGTCAAGTAGAGCCATACTAGTGACACTCTGTTTGTCTATGTATTCACACATGTATTATGTTTCCGTTTAATACAATTCTAGCATGAATAATAAACATTTATCATGATATAAGGAAATAAATAATAACTTTATTATTGCCTCTAGGGCATATTTCCTTCAAATGATACTTGACATTAGAAAAGCTTTAGCAGACGAACTATACGATGTTGTGCTATGCTTAGGATTGGGTCTTGTCCATCACATCATTCTCCCAATGATGTGATCCCGTTATCAATGACATCCAATGTCCATGGTCAGGAAACCATAACCATCTATTGATCAACGAGCTAGTCAACTAGAGGCTTACTAGGGACATGTTGTGGTCTATGTAATCACACATGTATTACGGTTTCCAGTTAATACAATTATAGCATGAACAATAGACAATTATCATGAACAAGGAAATACAATAATAACCATTTTATTATTGCCTCTAGGGCATATTTCCAATAGTCTCCCCCTTCACTAGAGTCAATAATCTAGTTCACATCACTATGTGATTGTAATGAATCCAACACCCATGGGGTTTGTTCATATCTCGCTTGTGAGAGAGGTTTATTAGTCAATGGGTCTGAACCTTTCAGATCCATGTGTGCTTTACAAATCTCTATGTCATCTTGTAGATGCAGGTACCACGCGCTACTTGGAGCTATTCCAAATAACTGCTCTACTATACAAATCCGGTTTACTACTCAGAGTCATCCAGATTAGTGTCAAAGTTTGCATCGACGTAACCCTTTACGATGAACTCTTCTACCACCTCCATAATCGAGAAACTTCCTTAGTCCACTAGTTACTAAGGATAAGTTCGACCGCTGTCATGTGATCCATTCCTGGATCACTCTTGTACCCCTTGATTGACTCATGGCAAGGCACACTTCAGGTGCGGTACACAGCAAAGCATACTGTAGAGCCTACGTCTAAATCATAGGGGATGACCTTCGTCCTTTCTCTCTCTTCTGCCGTGGTCAGGTCTTGAGTCTTACTCAATACTCACACCTTGTAACACAGCCAAGAACTCCTTCTTTGCTGATCTATTTTGAACTCCTTCAAAATCTTGTCACGGTGTGTATTCATTTGAAAGTACTATTAAGCGTTTTTGATCTATCCTTATAGATCTTGATGCTCAATGTTCAAGTAGCTTAATCCAGGTTTTCCATTGAAAAACACTTGTCAAATAACCCTGTATGCTTTCCAGAAATTCTACATCATTTTTGATCAACAATATTTCAACAACGTATACTCATCAAACTATCTGTTAGTGCTGGTAATTTTCAAATTTGAATTATTTGAAATTTGTGTGAATCACTAGTTTGTGAATAACTTAGCCTTAAAAATAGATTTTCAGTGATTATTTTTCATATGTTTAATATTAGTGTGTTTTATCATTATATTCAATTTGGTAATACTTAGGTTATTTAAAAAACGAAATGCATTTGTAACAGATGAGTTTTTGTCCCGAACCCTGATACTTCGAAAGAGATTGTCCATTTTGTAGATGAAGTGCATCCAGTTTTTGTCGTAACCCTCTCTACTTTTTTGCACATGCTATGCGGGTGAAATTATGATACCATGCCAACTTTCAACCTTTTCAGAGTTCATTTGAAGTGTTTTTAAATTTGAGGGTCATTTAGCTGAAAAATCAATAAATGCATGAAAGAATTTGTTTGCACATAAAATTTCTTCGCGTTTCAAATGCCAAAACACATAAGTACCCTAACTATTACAAATATTCCCACTGGTTTGTTCGAAGCGGGACTTTCCAGATATATAAGTCCGGAAACTCACTAGAGAAGAAAGTGATGACAGTGAGAAGCTTCTACCTCTTGAGCGTTGCGTTGGTTTCCCCCGAAGAGGAAGGGATGATGCAGCAAGGTAGCGTAAGTATTTCCCTCAGTTTTTGAGAACCAAGGTATCAATCCAGTAGGAGGCTACGCACCAGTCCCTCGTACCTGCACAAAACAAATAAATCCTCGCAACCAACGCGATAAGGGGTTGTCAATCCCTACACGGCCACTTACGAGAGTGAGATCTGATAGATATGATAAGATAATATTTTTGGTATTTTTGTGATAAAGATGCAAAGTAAAATAAAAGCAAAGTAAAAAATCAAAGGAAATAACTAAGTATTGGAAGATTAATATGATGAAGATAGACCCGGGGGCCATAGGTTTCACTAGTGGCTTCTCTCGAGAGCATAAGTATTCTACGGTGGGTGAACAAATTACTGTTGACCAATTGACAGAATTGAGCATAGTTATGAGAATATCTAGGTATGATCATGTATATAGGAATGACGTCCGAGACAAGTAGACCGACTCCTGCCTGCATCTACTACTATTACTCCACTCATCGACCGCTATCCAGCATGCATCTAGAGTATTAAGTTAATGAAAACAGAGTAACGCCTTAAGCAAGATGACATGATGTAGAGGGATAAATTCATGCAATATGATGAAAACCCCATCTTGTTATCCTCGATGGCAACAATACAATACGTGCCTTGCTGCCCCTACTGTCACTGGGAAAGGACAACGCAAGATTGAACCCAAAGCTAAGCACTTCTCCCATTGCAAGAAAGATCAATCTAGTAGGCCAAACCAAACTGATAATTCGAAGAGACTTGCAAATATAACCAATCATACATAAAAGAATTCAGAGAAGATTCAAATATTGTTCATAGATAGACTTGATCATAAACCCACAATTCATCGATCTCAACAAACACACCCCAAAAAGAAGATTACATCGAATAGATCTCCATAAGAGAGGGGGAGAACATTGTATTGAGATCCAAAAAGAGAGAAGAATCCATCTAGCTACTAACTATGGACCCGTAGGTCTGAGGTGAACTACTCACACTTCATCGGAGGGGCTATGGTGTTGATGTAGCAGCCCTCCGTGATCGATGCCCCCTCCGGCGGAGCTCCCGAACAGGCCCCAAGATGGGATCTCGTGGATACAGAAAGTTGCGGCGGTGGAATTAGGGTTTTGGCTCTGTATCTGATTGTTTGGGGGTACGTAGGTATATATAGGAGGAAGGAGTACGTCGGTGGAGCAACAGGGGGGCCACGAGGGTGGAGGGCGCGCCTGGGGGTAGGTGCGCCCCCCTACCTCGTGGCCTCCTCTTTTGTGTCTTGACGTAGGGTCCAAGTCTCCTGGGTCTTGTTCGTTGAGAAAATCACGTGCCCGAAGGTTTCATTCCGTTTGGACCCCGTTTGATATTCCTTTTCTTCGAAACCCTAAAACAGGCAAAAAACAACAATTCTGGGTTGGGCCTCCAGTTAATAGGTTAGTCCCAAAAATAATATAAAAGTGGATAATAAAGCCCAATAATGTCCAAAACAGTAGATAATATAGCATGGAGCAATCAAAAATTATAGATACGTTCGAGACGTATCAAGCATCCCCAAGCTTAATTCCTGCTCGTCCTCGAGTAGGTAAATGATAAAAACAGAATTTTTGATGCGGAGTACTAATTGGCATAATTTTAATGTAGTTCTTCTTAATTTTGGTATGAATATTCAGATCCGAAAGATTCAAGACAAAAGTTCATATTGACATAGAAATAATAATACTTCAAGCATACTAACAAAGCAATTATGTCTTCTCAAAATAACATGGCCAAAGAAACTTCATCCCTACAAAATCATATAGTTTAGTCATGCTCCATTTTCGTCACACAAGAATGCTCTCATCATGCACAACCCCGATGACAAGCCAAGCAATTGTTTCATACTTTAGTAATCTCAAACCTATAAACTTTCACGCAATATATGAGCGCGAGCCATGGACATAGCACTATGGGTGGAATAGAATATAATGAGGGGAGTTATGTGGAGAAGACAAAAAGGAGAAAGTCTCACATCAACGAGGCTAATAAATGGGCAATGGAGATGCCCACCGATTGATGTTAATGCAAGGAGTAGGGATTGCCATGCAACGGATGCACTAGAGCTATAAATGTATGAAAGCTCAACAAAGGAAACTAAGTGGGTGTGCATCCAACTTGCTTGCTCACGAAGACCTAGGGCACTTGAAGAGGCCCATTGTTGGAATATACAAGCCAAGTTCTATAATGAAAATTCCCACTAGTATATGAAAGTGACAAAACAAGAGACTCTCTATCATGAAGATTACGGTGCTACTTTGAAGCACAAGTGTGGCAAAGGATAGTAACATTGTCCCTTCTCTCTTTTTCTCTCATTTTTTTATTTGGCCTTTTTCTTTTTTTTATATGGCCTTTCTCTTTTTTTTATAATTCCTCACTTGGGACAATGCTCTAGAAAATGATGATCATCACACTTCTATTTATTTACAACTCAATGATTACAACTCGATACTAGAACAAAGTATGACTCTATATGAATGCCTCCGGCGGTGTACCGGGATATGCAATGGACCAAGAGTGACATGTATGAAATAATTATGAACGGTGGCTTTGCCACAAATACTATGTCAACTACATGATCATGCTAAGCAATATGACAATAATGAATGTGTCATGATAAACGGAATGGTGGAAAGTTGCATGGCAATATATCTCGGAATGGCTATGGAAATGCCATAATAGGTAGGTATGGTGGCTGTTTTGAGGAAGATATAAGGAGGTTTATGTGTGAAAGAGCGTATCATATCACGGGGTTTGGATGCACCGGCGAAGTTTGCGCCAACTCTCAATGTGAGAAAGGGCAATGCACGGTACCGAAGTGGCTAGCAAGGATGGAAGGGTGAGAGTGCGTATAATCCATGGACTCAACATTAGTCATAAAGAACTCACATACTTATTTCAGAAATCTATAAGTTATCAAAAACCTCGGCACTACGCGCATGCTCCTAGGGGGATAGATTGGTAGGAAAAGACCATCGCTCGTCCCTGACCGCCACTCATAAGGAGGAAAATCAAATAACACATCATGTTTCAAATTTGTTACATAACGTTTACCATACGTGCATGCTACGGGACTTGAAAACTTCAACACAAGCATTTCTCAATTTCACAACTACTCAACTAGCATGACTTTGATATTATTACCTCCATATCTCAAAACAATCATCAAGCATCAAACTTCTCTTAGTATTCAAAACACTCATAAGAAAAATTTTACTAATCTTGAATACCTAGCATAATAGGATTTTAAGTAAATTACCATGCTATTTAAGACTCTCAAAATAATCTAAGTGAAGCATGAGAGATCAATAGTTTCTATAAAACAAATCCACCACCGTGCTCTAAAATATATAAGTGAAGTACTAGAGCAAAACTATATAACTCAAGAGATATAAGCGAAGCACGTAGAGTATTCTAACAAATTCCAAATCATGTATGGCTCTCTCAAAAGGTGTGTACAGCAAGGATGATTGTGGTAAACTAAAAAGTAAAGACTCAAATCATACAAGACGCTCCAAGCAAAACACATATCATGTGGTGAATAAAAATATAGCTCCAAGTAAAGTTACCGATAGAAGTAGACGAAAGAGGGGATGCATTCTGGGGCATCCCCAAGCTTTGGCTTTTAGGTGTCCTTAGATTATCTTGGGGGTTCCATGGGCATCCCCAAGCTTAGGATCTTGCCACTCCTTGTTCCATAATCCATCAAATCTTTACCCAAAACTTGAAAACTTCACAACACAAAACTCAAAGTAGAAAATCTCGTGAGCTCCGTTAGCGAAAGAAAACAAAAGGCCACTTCAAGGTACTGTAATGAACTCATTCTATATTTATATTGGTGTTAAACCTACTGTATTCCAATTTCTCTATGGTTTATAAACTATTTTACAAGCCATAGATTCATCAAAATAAGCAAACAACACACGAAAAACAGAATCTGTCAAAAACAGAACAGTCTGTAGTAATCTGTAGCTAACACAAGATCTGGAACTCCAAAAATTATAAAATAAATTTCTGGACGTGAGGAATATATATATTAATCATCTGCAAAAAGAATTAACTAAATAGCACTTCCAAAATAAAAATGGCAGCAGTTCTCCTGAGCGCTAATGTTTCTGTTTTTTTTCAGCAAGTGTAACAAGACTTTCCCCAAGTCTTCCCAACGGTTCTACTTGGCACAAACACTAATTAAACAAAAAAACACAAAAAAAACAGAGGCTAGATAAATTATTTATTACTAAACAGGATCAAAACGCAAGGAATAAAAATAAAATTGGGTTGTCTCCCAACAAGCGCTATCGTTTAACGCCCCTAGCTAGGCATAACAAGCAAGGATAGATCTAGGTATTGCCATCTTTGGTAGGCAATCCATAAGTGGCTCTAATAATAGATTCATAAGGTAATTTAATTTTATTTCTAGGGAAGTGTTCCATACCTTTGCTTAATGGAAATTGGAATCTAATATTTCCTTCCTTCATATCAATAATTGCAGTAATCTTTCTAAGGAAAGGTCTACCAAGAATAATAGGACATGAAGGATTGCAATCTATGTCAAGAACAATAAAATCTACGGGCACATAATTCCTATTTGCAACAATAAGAACATCATTAATTCTTCCCATAGGTTTCTTAATAGTGGAATCCGCAAGGTGCAAGTTTAGAGAGCAATCATCAAAATCACGGAAACCTAACAAATCACACAAAGTCTTTGGAATCGTAGAAACACTAGCACCCAAATCACATAAAGCATAGCATTCATGATCTTTAATTTCAATTTTAATAGTTTGTTCCCACTCATCATAAATTTTTCTAGGAATAGAAACTTCCAATTCAAGTTTTTCTTCATAAGATTGCATCAAGGCATCAACGATGTGTTTACTAAACGCTTTTTTTGACTATAAGCGTGAGGAGAATTTAGCATGGATTGCAACAAGGAAATACAATCAATCAAAGAGCAATTTTCATAGTTAAATTCCTTGAAATCCATAATAGTGGGTTTAGCAACATCTAGGGTTTTAATTTCTTCAATCCCACTTTTATCAATTTTAGCATCAAGATCAAAAAATTCCAAATTCTTGGAATGCCTTCTAGGTAAAGGTGGATCATATTCAGTCCCATCATTATCAAGATTCATATTGCAAAACAAAGATTTAATAGGGGACACATCAATAACTTTTAGATCTTCATCTTTATTTTCATAGGAACTAGAAGAACACGCTCTAATAAAGGCATCTTTCTTAGCACGCATCCTAGCGGTTCTTTCTTTGCACTCATCAATGGAAATTCTCATGACTTTGAGAGACTCATTGATATCATGCTTAGGTGCAATAGATCTAAGTTTCAAAGGATCAACATCAAGAGAAATTCTATCAACGTTCCTAGCCAACTCATCAACCTTAAGCAATTTTTCTTCAATCAAAGCATTAAAATTCTTTTCTGAAGTAATAAATTCTTTAATATTATATTAAAAATCAGAGGGCATCTTATTATAATTTCCATAAGAATTGTTGTAGGAATTACCATAATTATTAGAGGGATTACTAGGATAAGGCCTAGGATTGAAATTTCCTCTATATGTGTTGCTACCAAAATTGTTCCTACCAACAAAATTAACATCCATAGATTCATTATTATTCTCAATCAAAGTAGACAATGGCATATCATTAGGATCAGAAGAAACACTCTTACTAGCACATAATTTCATAAGTTCATCCATCTTTCCACTCAAAACATTGATTTCTTCTATCGCATGCACCTTTTTATTAGTAGATCTTTCAGTATGCCATTGAGAATAATTAACCATAATATTATCTAGGAGTTTAGTAGCTTCTCCTAAAGTGATTTCCATAAAAGTGCCTCCCACGGCCGAATCTAAAAGATTTCTAGAAGCAAAATTCAATCCGGCATAAAAAATTTGTATAATCATCCACAAATTTAAACCATGAGTAGGGCAATTACGTATCATTAGTTTCATTCTCTCCCAAGCTTGTGCAACATGCTCATGATCAAGTTGCTTAAAATTCATAATATCGTTTCTAAGAAAGATGATCTTAGCGGGAGGAAAATACTTCAAGATAAAAGCATCTTTGCACTTGTTCCATGAATCAATACTATTTTTAGGCAAAGACGAAAACCAAGCTTTAGCACGATCTCTAAGCGAAAAAGGAAATAGCTTCAATTTAAAAATATCATTATCCACATCTTTCTTCTTTTGCATATCACACAAAACAACAAAGCTATTTAGATGGGTAGCAGCATATTCACTAGGAAGGCCGGAAAACGGATCTTTCATGACAAGATTCAGCAAAGCAGTATTAATTTCACAAGATTCAGCATCGGTAAGAGGAGCAATCGGAGTGCTAATAAAATCATTGTTGTTGGTATTGGTTAAGTCACACAATTTAGTGTTATCTTGAGCCATCATGACAAACAAGCAAACTAACACACAAGCAAACAAAAAGCAAGAGGGCAAAAAGAGGCAAATAGAAAAAGAGAGGGAGGATAGAGAGAGAGAGGGCGAATAAAACGGCAAGGGTGAAGTGGGGGAGAGGAAAACGAGAGGCAAATGGCAAATAATGTAATGTGGGAGATAAGGGTATGTGATGGGTACTTGGTATATTGACTTTTGCGTGGACCTCCCCGGCAACGGCGCCAGAAATCCTTCTTGCTACCTCCTGAGCACTGCATTGGTTTTCCTTGAAGAGGAAGGGATGATGCAGCAAAGTAGCGTAAGTATTTCCCTTAGTTTTTGATAACCAAGGTATCAATCCAGTAGGAGGCTATGCGCCAGTCCCTCGTACCTGCATAAAACAAATATATCCTCGCAACCAACACGATAAGGGGTTGTCAATCCCTACACGGCCACTTACGAGAGTGAGATCTGATAGATATGATAAGATAAATTTTTTGGTATTTTTGTGATAAAGATGCAAAGTAAAATAAAAGCAAAGTCAAAAGCAAAGAAATAACTAAGTATTGGAAGATTAATATGATGAAGATAGACCTGGGGGCCATAGGTTTCATTAGTGGATTCTCTCGAGAGCATAAGTATTCTACGGTGGGTGAACAAATTACTGTTGAGCAATTGACAGAATTGAGCATAGTTATGAGAATATCTAGGTATTATCATGTATATAGGCATCACGTCCGAGACAAGTAGACCGACTCCTGCCTGCATCTACTACTATTACTCCACTCATTGACCGCTATCCAGCATGCATCTAGAGTATTAAGTTAATGAAAACAGAGTAACGCCTTAAGCAAGATGACATGATGTAGAGGGATGAACTCATGCAATATGATGAAAACCCCATCCTGTTATCCTCGATGGCAACAATACAATACGTGCCTTGCTGCCCCTACTATCACTGGGAAAGGACACCGCAAGATTGAACCCAAAGCTAAGCACTTCTCCCATTGCAAGAAAGATCAATCTAGTAGGCCAAACCAAACTGATAATTCGAAGAGACTTGCAAAGATAACCAATCATACATAAAAGAATTCAGAGAAGATTCAAATATTTTTCATAGATAGACTTGATCATAAACCCACAATTCATCGGTCTCAACAAACACACCGCAAAAAGAAGATTACATCAAATAGATCTCCACAAGAGAGGGGGAGAACATTTTATTGAGATCCAAAAAGAGAGAAGAAGCCATCTAGCTACTAACTATGGACCCGTAGGTCTGAGGTGAACTACTCACACTTCATCGAAGGGGCTGTGGTGTTGATGTAGAAGCCCTCCGTGATCGATGCCCCCTCTGGCAGAGCTCCAGAACAGGCCCCAAGATGGGATCTCGTGGATACAGAAATTTGTGGCGGTGGAATTAGGGTTTTGGCTCCGTATCTGATCGTTTGGGGGTGCGTAGGTATATATACGAGGAAGGAGTACGTCGTTGGAGCAACAGGGGGCCCGCGAGGGTGGAGGGCGCGCCTGGGGGAGGGGGGGTAGGCGCACCCCCCTACCTCGTGGCCTCCTCTTTTGTGTCTTGACGTAGGGTCCAAGTTTCCCGGGTCTTGTTCGTTGAGAAAATCACGTTCCCGAAGGTTTCATTCCATTTGGACTCCGTTTGATATTCCTTTTCTTCAAAACCCTAAAACAGGCAAAAAAACAGCAATTCTGGGCTGGGCCTCCGGTTAATAGGTTAGTCCCAAAAATAATATAAAAGTGGATAATAAAGCCCAATAATGTCCAAAACAGTAGATAATATAGCATGGAGCAATCAAAAATTATAGATACATTGGAGACGTATCAGAAGCCGATCACATCCTAGAGTGGGATCTTTGGGCCGTGTGAAACTTTTTCTTCGCGTGTGTCCCTTTGCGCCGTAACCATGGACAATCTTCATCATTTAACTGGATGCTCGGGTCAATATTCACTGTGAATGGAGCAATTTCATGAAACTTTTCATAATCTTCTGACATGTCTGTCTTGTCATCCACTCCCATGATGTTTATTTTCCCAGAAAGAACTATGTGGCGCTTTGAATCATCGTATGATGGATTCGCTACCTTATCTTTTCTTTTTATCGGCTTGGTGGACATGTCTTTCACATAGAAAATCTGTGTCACATCATTGGCTAGGACGAATGGTTCGTCTACATACGCAAGATTGTTGAGATCCACTGTTGTCATTCCATACAGCGGGTCTTCCGTTACCCCGCCTCGTGTCATATTCACCCATTTGCATCGAAATAAAGGGACCTTCAAACCACGTCCATAGTCAAGTTCCCATATGTCCTCTATGTAACCATAATATGTTTCCTTTCCCATCTTGGTTGCTGCATCAAAGCGGACACCACTGTTTTGGTTGGTGCTCTTCTTATCTTGGGCGATCGTGTAAAATGTATTCCCATTTATCTCGTACCCTTTGAAAGTCATTATATTTGAAGATGGTAACTGGGATAGCAAGTACATGTCATCTTCAATAGCGGCGTCATGCATGGCACGTGTCTGCAACCAGCCGGCGAAAGTCCCGTTTGTTCACGTGTAATCGAGTCGTCAGACTGCTCCAGGTGTTTGGAGCATAGAAAATTCTTGTCTTTGTCCATATACGGAGCCACCAAGGCAGAATTCTATAGAACTGTGTAGTGTGCTTGAGTGAGACAATGCCCATCCATACATATTATTTGATCCCCTCCTAGCGTGCCTTTTCCATCCAGTCTGCCCTTATGTCGCGATTCAGGAACACCAATCGGCTTAAGGCCAGGAATAAAGTCAATACAAAACTCAATGACCTCCTCATTTTCATGGCCCTTCGAGATGCTTCCTTCTGGCCTAGCACAGTTATGAACATATTTCTTTAAGACTCCCATAAACCTCTCAAAGGGGAACATATTGTGTAGAAATACAGGACCAAGAACGTTAACCTCTTCGCATAGGTGAACTAGGACGTGCGTCATGATGTTGAAGAAGGATGGTGGGAACACCAACTCGAAACTGACAAGACATTGCACCAAATCATTCTCTAACCTTGGTATGATTTCTGGATTGATTACCTTCTTAGAGATTGCATTGAGGAATGCACATAGCTTCACAATGGCTAATCAAATGTTTTCCGATAGAAGCCCCTCAATGCAACCGGAAGCAGTTGCGTCATAATCACGTGGCAGTCATGAGACTTTAGGTTCTGGAACTTTTTTCTCTGCCATATTTATTATTCCCTTTATATTCGACGAGAAGCCATACGGTACCTTAATACTAAGCATGCATTCAAAGAAGATTTCCTTCTCTTCTTTGGTAAGAGTGTAGCTGGCACGACCCTGATGTATGATGTCTTTTCCGTGCATACGTTGCTGGTCCTCCGTGCCTCCGGTGTATCTTTTGTCTTCCCATACACACCCAAGAAGCCAAGAAGGGTCACGCAAAGATTCTTCGTCACGTGCATCACGTCGATTGTGGAGCGGGCCTCTAGGTCTTTCCAATACGACAGGTCCCAAAATATAGATTTCTTATTCCACATGGGTGCGCGTCCATCAGCGTCATTCGGAACAGGTTGTCCGGCAGGACCCTTTCCAAAGACTACCTTCAAATCCTTGACCATATCATGTACATTAGCACCAGTACGGTGGAGAGGCTTCGTCCGGTGATTCGCCTCACCTTTGAAATGCTTGCCTTTCTTTCTTACGGGATGCCTGCTCGGAAGAAATCGACATTCTTCCTACAATTACCCAAATATATATTGTCGGTATCATCCAAGCAGTGCGTGCATGCGCGGTATCCCTTGTTTGTCTGTCCTGAAAGGTTACCGAGAGTGGGCCAATCATTGATGGTCATGAACAGCAACGCCTTTAAGTCAAATTCTTCCCCCATGTGCTCATCCCATGCACGTACACATGTTTCATTCCACAACTATAAGAGTTCTTCAACTAATGGCCTTAGGTACACATCAATGTCGTTGCCAGGTTGCTTAGGGCCTTGGATGAGCACTAGCATCATAATGAACTTCCGCTGCATGCACAACCAAGGAGGAAGGTTATTCATACATAGAGTCACAGGCCATGTGCTATGGTTGCTGCTCTGCTCCCGAAAAGGATTAATGCCATCTACGCTTAGACCAAACCATACGTTCCTTGCGTCACCTGCAAACTCCTCCTTGTACTTTCTCTCGATTTTTCTCCACTGCGACCCGTCAGTGGGTACTCTCAACTTCCCGTCTTTCTTACAGTATTCTCTGTGCCATCGCATCGCCTTGGCATGCTCTTTGTTTAGGAACAAACGTTTCAACCGTGGTATTATAGGAGCATACCACATCACCTTGGCAGGAATCTTCTTCCTGGGGCGCTCGCCCTCGACATCGCCAGGGTCATCCCGGCTGATCTTATAGCGCAATGCACCGCATACCAGGAACGTGTTCAAATCCGCGTACTCATCACAGTAAAGGATGCAGTCATTAGGGCATGCATGTATCTTCTGCACCTCTAACCCTAGAGGGCAGACAGCCTTCTTTGCTTCGTACGTACTCTCGGGAAATTCGTTGTCCTTTGGAAGCATCTTCTTTAACTTTACCAGCAACTTTCGAAATGCCTTGTCAGATACACCATTCTCTGCCTTCCATTGCAGTAATTCCAGTCTGATGCCTAGCTTTTTATTTTCATTTTTGCAATTCGGGTACAACAATTTTTTGTGATCCTCTAACATGCACTTCAACTTCTTCTTCTCCTTTGCACTTGTGCAGTTTCTCTCTACATCGGCAATGGCCCGACCTAGATCATCAGTTGGATCATCTGATGCCTCTTGTTCAGCTTCTTCCTGCATTGCCGGCTCAGCTTCTTCCCCCATTGTTGTATCATTGTATTCAGGGAACCCATGGCCAGGATAGCTATCGCCGTCCTCTTCTTCTTCATTTTCTTCCATTATAACCCCTCTTTCTCCGTGCTTGGTCCAAACAATATAGTGGGGCATGAAACCGGACTCAAACAGGTGGACGTGAATGGTTCTTGAATTAGAGTAATTATGATCATTCTTACAACCAGCACATGGACAAGGCATAAAACCATCCACCCGCTTGTTTGCCTAAGCTGCAATCAGAAAAGTATGCACGCCCTCAACAAACTGGGGAGAGCATCGGTCATCGTACATCCATTGACGGCTCATCTTCATTACACAACACCGAATAGACCAAATTAATACAAGTTCATACAATACTTATTCTCATAAAGAATTTAAATGCAACAATAAATGTGATCAAGATCGCAAGTAAGGTAACAATTGATCCAACAGCATAATGATACCAAGCCTCACTATCAATGGCATATTTTCTAATCTTTATAATCTTTAAGCGCATTTTCTCCATATTGATCTTGTGATCATCGACGACATCGACAACATGCAACTCCAATTCCATCTTCTCCCCCTCAATTCTTTTCAATTTTTCTTTCAAATACTCATTTTCTCTTTCAACTAAATTTAACCTCTCGACAATATGGTCGGTTGGAATTTCCGGTTCACATACCTCCTAGATAAAAATATCTATGTCAACTTGATGGGCATAATTTGTCATAAACATGAAATGCAACAAAATAGTTATAAAATAAAATATACCACATCCGAATCATAACCCGGACGAGGGCCGGTGGGGACGGATATCAAAACCATGGCACTATGAATAAAAAGCAATGTACGGGTAAGATAATTATACGAGTAACTATATATCTAATTCACACAAACATGATTATTTTTATATAAAAAGATCAGAACAAGAGGGCTCACCCCACAAGGTGGTGCCGCCGACAAGACGGTGCGGACGATCGACGGTGGTTAGGACGGAGACGAGAAGGCACTAAGTAAACCACACCTACATATGCAAACTAAGAGTTATTTTGAGCTCAGATTGCATATAAATCAAATAAACGACCACATATAATTCCTCCCAAATTACTAAAACCCACAAATTAATGACTATATAAAGCATTGCAAAAGCTAATCTAGCAATGAGAAATGAAAGGACAAAATTGCTTACCTTTGTGATCACTTGAATGGATGGAGGCCTTCAAATCTTGACAAAATTTGGGCAAAATGTGAGATGAGCGCAATGTAGAGGGGAAGAACAGAGAGGAGAGGGGAAAGGGGGAAAACAGAGAGAGATCGATCGCGGGTGGATGAAGGGTTGATATATGACGACCTTTAGCACCAGTTCGTGCCACGAACTAGTACTAAAGGTGCTGGAGGAGCCCGGGACTCACAACATCCTGCCACCACTCTCTTTAGTACTGGTTCATGGCACGAACTGGTGCTAAAGATTCGCCACGAACTGGTACTAACGGTAGCGGCCCAGCTAGCCGTTGGAACCGGCACTAATGGTCGCATTAGTGTCGGCTCAATTACAAACCGGGACTAATGAGCTGAACATTTGACCCTTTTTCTACTAGTGTTTTACTGCCCATAATGAGTTGTGTTAGATGACAATGTCTGAAATCTTATTCCTTTGCAATGGTTGCCAAAGCAGTTTACTCAAGATTACCTCTCAAACTACATGATTGGTGGGCATGCAAAGGTTAAAGTTTTTCTACCAGAACACAATGATTATCTAGATGTTTTCATGAAGACCGTGAAGGATGGGCGGTCGGCCATCACAAGGGGTTGGACTAGAGTCGTGCGTGCCTTCTGTATGGAGGAGGGCACAATATGGGTGATCCGCTTCACCTTGTTCAGCAACCAAAATATATTTCGCCTCTTTCTTTACCGTCTATAATAGTACAAGTATACAATTGTGGTTCATCATTCTTTATTTGGTTCTTATGTAATTCTTGAACATATGTACCTATGAATGGAATAATGCATTGGTTGTTTGAACCTGGTGGATATGAATAAAGCTGTATCATACATTCAAATTCAAATCCAAATCCGGTACAATTTGGAAAAGCAGCAATTAAATTACGGTGAAATTACGCTCTCCAGGTTGTTACAGCACACACGGTTGGTAAAACACAAATGTTTGTGATATGCACGATAATCCAAGATGGTTCACACGGAGGAAACGTGTGCAAGCATGCACACAGTTGCCGTTTGCAAAGCATGTGCGATGTCAGACAATATCACAAACGGTGCGGGCAAACTAAACGTTTGCGTTAGTTGCCTTATCGTACACGATTCACATCCATGAACTGTTTCTGATGAGGTATGCATCGTAAACGTTGCACCACAGAATAGCGTGTGCGATAGTTGTCATGTACGACGATGTTACGACGGTCCAACGTTTCGTAATCCTGTCCAACACTCGTACGACGATTAGCTAATCTTCTTAACGGTGAACCGTTTGTGATGGGCCGCGCATCATGCACGTTCTATAATAGTGAACCATTTGTGATGGGCCGCGCATCGTAAACGTAGCACCACAGAATACCGACTGCGATGGCAATGCGAGCAGAAATGAGTAGGAGTACTGTAGGGGCCCTATCCCCGACGGTTGCTCGGTCGTGTGAGAAGGAACCCCCTATCGCCCACACTCACTTGGCAACGGTTCCAAATGTCGTCGCGGAAAGGGGTTTTAAACCGTTTGTTTAGGACCGACGCGCACTAGTGACATGTACTAAGTCTCCGGTTAATACAATTCTAGCATGAATAATAAACATTTATCATGATATAAGGAAATATAAATAACAACTTTATTATTGCCTCTAGGGCATATTTCCTTCAGTCTCCCACTTGCACTAGAGTCAATAATCTAGATTACATTGTAATGATTCTAACACCTATGGAGTCTTGGTGTTGATCATGTTTTGCTCGTGAGAAAGACTTAGTCAACGGGTCTGCAACATTCAGATCCGTATGTATCTTGCAAATCTCTATGTCTTCCTCCTTGACTTGATCGCAGATGGAATTGAAGCATCTCTTGATGTGCTTGGTTCTCTTGTGAAATCTGGATTCCTTTGCCAAGGCAATTGCACCAGTATTGTCACAAAATATTTTCATTGGACCCAATGCACTAGGTATGACACCTAGATCAGATATGAAATCCTTCATCTAGACTCCTTCATTTGCTGCTTCTGAAGCAGCTATGTATTCCGGTTCGCACGTAGATCCCGCCATGACGCTTTGCTTAGAACTGCACCAACTGATAGCTCCACCATTTAATAAAAATATGTATCCGGTTTGTGACTTAGAGTCATCCGGATTAGTGTCAAATCTTGCATCGACGTAACCATTTACGACGAGCTCTTTATCACCTCCATAAACTAGGAACATATCCTTAGTCCTTTTCAGGTATTTCAGGATATACTTGACCGGTGTCCAGTGATCCACTCCTAGATTACTTTGGTACCTCCCTGCTAAACTAATAGCAAGGCACACATTAGGTCTGGTACACAACATTGCATACATGATACAACCTATGGCTGAAGCATAGGGAATGACTTTCATTTTCTCTCTATCTTCTGTAGTGGTCGGCATTGAGTCTGACTCAACTTCACACCTTGTAACACAGGCAAGAACCCTTTCTTTACTTGATCCATTTTGAACTTCTTCAAAACTTTATCAAGGTATGTGCTTTGTGAAAGTCCAATTAAGCGTCTTGATCTATCTCTATAGATCTTGATGCCCAATATATAAGCAGCTTCACCGAGGTCTTTCATTGAAAAATTCTTATTCAAGTATCCTTTTATGCTATTCAGAAACTCAGTATCATTTCCAATCAACAATATGTCATCCACATATAATATCATAAATGCTATAGAGCTCCCTCTCACTTTCTTGTAAATATAGGCTTCTCTAAAAGTCTGTATAAAACCATATGCTTTGATAACACTATCAAAGCATATGTTCCAACTCAGAGATGCTTGCACCAATTCATAAATGGATCGTTGGAGCTTACACACTTTGTTAGCACCTTTTGGATCGACAAAACCTTCTGGTTGCATCATATACAACTCTTCTTTAAGATATCAATTAAGGAATGCAGTTTTGACATCCATTTGCCAAATTTCATAATCATAAAATGCGGCAATTGCTAACATGATTCAGACGGACTTAAGCATCGCTACGGGTGAGAAGGTCTCATCATAGTCAACTCCTTGAACTTGTCAAAAACCTTTCGCAATAAGTCGAGCTTTGTAGACACTAACATTACCGTCAGCATCAGCCTTCTTCTTGAAGATCCATTTATTCTCTATGGCTTGCTGATCATCGGGCAAGTCAACCAAAGTCCACACTTTGTTCTCATACATCAATCCCATCTCAAATTTCATGGCCTCAAGCCATTTTGCGGAATCTGGGCTCATCATCGCTTCCTCATAGTTTGTAGGTTCGTCATGGTCAAGCAACATGACCTCCAGAACAGGATTACCATACCACTCTCGTGCGGATCTTACTCTGGTTGACCTATGAGGTTCGGTAGTAACTTGATCAGAAGTTTCATGATCATCATCATTAGCTTCCTCACTAATTGGTGTAGGAATCACCGGAACTGATTTCTGTGATGAACTACTTTCCAATAAGGGACAAGTACAATTACCTCTTCAAGTTCTACTTTCCTCCCACTCACTTCTTTCGAGAGAAACTCCTTCTCTAGAAAGGATCCATTCTTAGCAACGAATATCTTGCCTTCGGATCTGTAATAGAAGGTGTACCCAACAGTCTCCTTTGGGTATCCTATCAAGACGCATTTCTTCGATTTGGGTTCGAGATTATTAGGTTGAAGCTTTTTCACATAAGCATCGCAGCCCCAAACTTTAAGAAACAACAACTTGGGTTTCTTGCCAAACCACAGTTCATATGGTGTCGTCTCAATGGATTATGATGTGCCCTATTTAACGTGAATGCAACTGTCTCTAAAGCATAACCCCAAAACGATAGCGGTAAATCAGTAAGAGACATCATAGATCACACCATATCTAATAAAGTGCGGTTACAACATTCGGACACACCATTACGTTGTGTTGTTCCAGGTGGTGTGAGTTGCGAAACTATTACGCATTGTTTCAAATGAAGACCAAACTCATAACTCAAATATTCACCTCCACGATCAGATCGTAGAAACTTAATTTTCTTGTTACGATCATTTTCCACTTCACTCTGAAATTCTTTGAGCTTTTCAAATGTTTCGAACTTATGTTTCATCAAGTAGACATACCCATATCTTCTCAAATCATCTATGAAGGTCAAAAAATAACGATACCCGCCACGAGCATCAACACTCATCAGACCGCATACATCAGTATGTATTATTTCCAATAAGTCTGTTGTGTGTTCCATATATTTCGAAGAATGGAGTTTTAGTCATCTTGCCCATGAGGCATGGTTCGCAACCATCAAGTGATTCATAATCAAGTGATTCCAAAAGCCCATTAGCATGGAGTTTCTTCATGCGCTTTACACCAATATGACCTAAACGGCAGTGCCACAAATAAGTTGCACTATCATTATTAAACTTATATCTTTTGGCTTCAATACTATGAATATGTGTATCACTACTATCAAGATTTAGTAAAAATAGACCACTCATCAAGGGTGCATGACCATAAAAGATATTACTCATATAAATAGAACAACCATTATTCTCTGATTTAAATGAATAACCGTCTCGCATCAAACAAGATCCAGATATAATGTTCATGCTTAACGCTGGCACCAAATAACAATTATTCAGGTCTAAAACTAATTCCGAAGGTAGATGTAGAGGTAGTGTGCCGACGGCGATCACATCGACTTTGGAACCATTTCCCACGCGCATGGTCACCTCGTCCTTAGCCAATCTTCGCTTAATCTATAGCCTATGTTTCGAGTTGCATATATTAGCAACAGAACTAGTATCAAATACCCTGGCGCTACTGCGAGCATTAGTAAGGTACACATCAATAACATGTATATCAAATATACCTTTCACTTTTCCATCCTTCTTATCCGCCAAATACTTGGGGCAGTTCCGCTTCCAATGACCAGTCCCTTTGTAGTAGAAGCACTCAGTCTCATGCTTAGGTCTAGACTTGGGCTTCTTCACTTGAGCAGCAACTTGCTTGCCGTTCTTTTCGAAGTTCCCCTTCTTCCCTTTGCCCTTCTTCTTGAAACTGGTGGTCTTGTTAACCATCCACACTTGATGCTCCTTCTTGATTTCTACCTCCGCAGCCTTTCATATCATAATTCATCACGAAGCTTTTGTAGCTTGGTGGTAGTGATTTAAGAACTTTGTCAATGAAACTATCAACCGGAAGATTAACTCCCAGTTGAGTCAAGTGATTGTGGTACCCAGACATTCTGAATATATGTTCACTGACAGAACTATTCTCCTCCATCTTACAGCTATAGAACTTATTGGAGACTTCATATCTGTCAACCCGGGCATTTGCTTGAAATATTGACTTCAACTCCTGGAACATCACATATGCTCCATGACATTCAAAATGTCATTGAAGTCCCGATTCTAAGCCGTAAAGCATGGCACACTGAACTATCGAGTAGTCATCAGTAGCATCTGCAACAGGCCTAGCACCTAGTGGTGCTTCCAGGATGTAATTCTTCTATGCAGCAATGAGGATAATCCTCAAGTTATGGACCCAGTCCGTGTAGTTGCTACCATCATCTTTCAACTTAGCTTTCTCTAGGAACGCATTAAAATTCAACGGAACAACAGCACGGGCCATTTATCTACAACAACATAGACATGCAAAATACTATCGGGTACTAAGTTCATGATAAATTAAAGTTCAATTAATCATATTACTTAAGAACTCCCACTTAGATAGACATCCCTCTAATCATCTAAGTGACCACGTGAACCATATCAACTAAATCATGTCCGATCATCAAGTGAGATGGAGTAGTTTTCAATGGTGAACATCACTATCTTGATCACATCTACTATATGATTCACGCTCGATCTTTCGGTCTCAGTGTTCCAAGGCCATATCTGCATATGCTAGGCTCGTCAAGTTTAACCCGAGTACTCTGCTTGTGCAAAACTGGCTTGCACCCGTTGTATGTGAATGTAGAGCTTATCACACCTGATCATCACGTGGTGTCTCGGCACGACGAACTGTAGCAACGGTGCATACTCAGGGAGAACACTTATACCTTGAAATTTTAGTGAGAGATCATCTTATAATGCTGCCGCCGTACTAAGCAAAATAAGATGCATAAAGGATAAACATCACATGCAATCAATATAAGTGATATGATATGGCCATCATTATCTTGTGCCTTTGATCTCCATCTCCAAAGCACCGTCATGATCACCATCATCACCGGCTTGACACCTTGATCTCCATCGTAGCATCGTTGTCGTCTCGCCAACTATTTCTTCTATGACTATCGCTATCGCTTAGTGATAAAGTACAGAAATTACATGGCGATTGCATTTCGTACAATAAAGCGACAACCATATGGCTCCTGCCAGTTGCCAATAACTCTGTTACAAAACATGATCATCTCATACAATAATTTATATAATCACGTCTTGACCATATCACATCACAACTTGCCCTGCAAAAACAAGTTAGACGTCCTCTACTTTGTTGTTGCAAGTTTTATGTGGCTGCTACGGGCTTAGCAAGAATCATTCTTACCTACGCATCAAAAACCACATCATGGTATAGTGATTACTTTTTGATCTTCGGAAAGAACCCTGTTAATTGAATCCGGTTCAACTAAAGTTGGAGAAACTGACACCCGTCAGCCACATGTGTGCAAAGCACGTCGGTAGAACCAGTCTCATGAACGCGGTCATGTAATGTCGGTCCGGGCCACTTCATCCAACAATACCGCCGAATCAAGAAACAACTAGTGACAGCAAGCAATATGTATATACCCATGCCCACAACTCCTTTGTGTTCTACTCATGCATATAACATCTACGCAAAGACCTGGCTCTGATACCACTGTTGGGGAACGTAGTATTTCAAAAAATTCCTACAATCACGCAAGATCTATCTAGGAGAAGCATAGCAACGAGCGGGGAGAGTGTGTCCACGTACCCTCCTAGACCAAAAGCGGAAGCGTTAAGTAATGCGGTTGATGTAGTCGAACATATTCGCGATCCAAACAATCAAGTACCGAATGCACGGCACCTCCACGATCTGCACACGTTCAGCTCGATGACTGATGTCTACTACACAACCTTCTTCTTGTAGACGTTGTTGGGCCTCCAAGTGCAGAGGTTTGTAGGACAGTAGCAAATTTCCCTCAAGTGGATGACCTAAGGTTTATCAATCCGTAGGAGGCGTAGGATGAAGATGGTCTCTCTCAAGCAACCCTGCAACCAAATAACAAAGAGTCTCTTGTGTCCCCAACACACCCAATACAATGGTAGATTGTATAGGTGCACTAGTTCGGCGAAGAGATGGTGATACAAGTGCAATATGGATGGTAGATAAAGGTATTTATAATCTGAAATTATAAAAACAGCAAGGTAACTAATGATAAAAGTGAGCACAAACAGTATTGCAATGCGTTGAAACAAGGCCTAGGGTTCATACTTTCGCTAGTGCAAGTTCCCTCAACAATAATATCATAATTGGATCACATAACTATCCCTCAACATGCAACAAATAGTCACTCCAAAGTCACTAATAGCGGAGAACGAATGAAGAGATTATGGTAGGGTACGAAACCACCTCAAAGTTATTCTTTCCAATCAATCCGTTGGGCTATTCCTATAAGTGTCACAAACAGCCCTAGACTTCGTACTAGAATAACACCTTAAGACACAAATCAACCAAAACCCTAATGTCACCTAGATACTCCAATGTCACCTCAAGTATCCATGGGTATGATTATACGATATGCATCACACAATCTCAGATTCATCTATTCAACCAACACATAGAACCTCAAAGAGTGCCCCAAAGTTTCTACCGGAGAATCACGACAAAAACGCGTGCCAACCCCTATGCATAGGTTCATGGGCGGAACCCGCAAGTTGGTCACCAAAACATACATCAAGTGAATCATGTGGTATCCCATTGTCACCACAGATACGCACGGCAAGACATACATCAAGTGTTCTCAAATCTTTAAAGACTCAATCCGATAAGATTACTTCAAAGGGGAAACTCAATCCATTACAAGAGAGTAGAGGGGGAGGAGAAACATAAGATCTAACTATAATAGCAAAGCTCGCGATACATCAAGATCGTGCCAAATCAAGAACACGAGAGAGAGAGAGATCAAACACATAGCTACTAGTACATACCCTCAGCCCCGAGGGAGAACTACTCCCTCCTTGTCATGGAGAGCACCGGGATGATGAAGATGGCCACCGGAGAGGGATTCCCCCTCCGGCAGGGTGCTGGAACGGGTCTAGATTGACTTTCGGTGGCTACGAAGGCTTCTGGCGGCGGAACTCCCGATCTATTGTGCCCCCTGGAAGTTCTAGGGTATATGGAGATATATAGGCGGAAGAAGTACGTGAGGGGGGCCACGAGGGTGGAGGGCGCGCCCCCCTACCTCGTGGCCTCCTCGAAGCTTCCCTTACGTGCAATTCAAATCTTCTGGGCTTCTTTCCTTCCAAAAATGAGTTCCGTGAAGTTTCAAGTCAATTGGACTCCGTTTGATTTTCCTTTTCTTCGAAACCCTAAAACAAGGTAAAAACAGAATCTGGGACTGGCACTGGGCTCTAGGTTAATAGGTTAGTCGCAAAAATAATATAAAATAGCATATAAAACATCCAAGGTTGATAATATAATAGCATGGAACAATCAAAAATTATAGATACGTTGGAGACGTATCAACATCCCCAAGCTTAATTCCTGGTCATCCTCGAGTAGGTAAATGATAAAAATAGAATTTTTGATGTGGAATGCTACCTAACATATTCATCATGTATTTCTCTTTATTGTAGCAAGAATATTCAGATCCATAAGATTCAAGACAAAAGTTTAATATTGACATAGAAATGATAATACTTCAAGCATACTAACTAAGCAATCATGTCTTCTCAAAATAACATGGCCAAAGAAAGCTATCCCTACAAAATCATATAGTCTGGCTATGCTCCATCTTCACCACACAAAATATTTAAATCATGCACAACCACGATAACAAGCCAAGCAATTGTTTCATACTTTTGATGTTCTCAAACTTTTTCAATCTTCACGCAATACATGAGCGTGAGCCATGGACCTAGCACTATAGGTGGAATATAATGGTGGTTGTGGAAAAGACAAAAAGGAGAAGATAGTCTCACATACTCTAGGCGTATCAACGGGCTATGGAGATGCCCATCAATAGATATCAATGTGAGTGAGTAGGGATTGCCATGCAACGGATGCACTAGAGCTATAAATGTATGAAAGCTCAACAAAAGAAACTAGTGGGTGTGCATCCAACTCGCTTGCTCACGAAGACCTAGGGCATTTTGAGGAAGCCCATCATTGGAATATACAAGCCAAGTTCTATAATGAAAGATTCGCACTAGTATATGAAAGTGACAACATAGGAGACTCTCTATCATGAAGATCATGGTGCTACTTTGAAGCACAAGTGTGGTAAAAGGATAGTAGCATTACCCCTTCTCTCTTTTTCTCTCATTTTTTATTTTTTTTATTTGGGCCTTTCTCTCTTTTTTTATGGCCTCTTTTTTTATTTTTTTATTTGGGCTTATTTGGCCTCTTCTATTTATTTATTTTCGTCCAGAGTCTCATCCCGACTTGTGGGGGGATCATGGTCTCCATCATCCTTTCCTCACTGGGACAATGCTCTAATAATGATGATCATCACACTTTTATTTTCTTACAACTCAATAATTACAACTCGATACTTAGGACAAGATATGACTCTATATGAATGCCTCCGGCGGTGTACCGGGATGTGCAATGACTCATGAGTGACATGTATGAAAGAATTATGAACGGTGGCTTTGCCACAAATACGATGTCAACTACATGATCATGCAAAGCAATATGACAATGATGAAGCATGTCATAATAAACAGAACGGTGGAAAGTTGCATGGCAATATATCTCGGGATGGCTATGGAAATGCCATAATAGGTAGGTATGGTGGCTGTTTTGAGGAAGGTATATGGTGGGTTTATGGTACCGGCAAAAGTTGCGCAGTACTAGAGAGGCTAGCAATGGTGGAAGGGTGAGAGTGCGTATAATCCATGGACTCAACATTAGTCATAAAGAACTCACATACTTATTGCAAAAATTTATTAGTTATCGAAACAAAGTACTACGTGCATGCTCCTAGGGGGATAGATTGGTAGGAAAAGACCATCGCTCGTCTCCGACCGCCACTCATAAGGAAGACAATCAATAAATAAATCATGCTCCGACTTCATCACATAACGGTTCACCATACGTGCATGCTACGAGAATCACAAGCTTCAACATAAGTATTTCTCAAATTCACAACTACTCAACTAGCATGACTTTAATATCACCATCTCCATATCTCAAAACAATTATCAAGTATCAAACTTCTCATAGTATTCAACACACTCATAAGAGAATTTTTATTATTAATCTTGCATACCAAGCATATTAGGATTTTAAGCAAATTACCATGCTATTAAGACTCTCAAAATAATATAAGTGAAGCATGAGATTTCATTTATTTCTTGCCACCATGCTCTAAAAGATATAAGTGAAGTACTAGAGCAAACAACAAACTACTCCGAAAGATATAATTGAAGATCAATGAGTAGTTGAATAATTATGCAACTATGTGAAGAATCTTAACATTTAAGAATTTTAGATCTTGGTATTTTATTCAAACAGAAAACAAAACTAAATAAAATAAAATGACGCTCCAAGCAAAACACATATCATGTGGTGAATAAAAATATAGCTCCAAGTAAAGTTACCGATGAACGAAGACGAAAGAGGGGATGCCTTCCGGGGCATCCCCAAGCTTAGGCTCTTGGATATCCTTGAATATTACCTTGGGTGCCTTGGGCATCCCCAAGCTTAGGCTCTTGCCACTCCTTATTCCAGAGTCCATCGAATCCTTACCCAGAACTTGAAAACTTCACAACACAAAACTTAACAGAAAACTCATAAGCCCCGTTAGTATAAGAAAATAAATCACCACTTCAAGGTACTGTAATGAACTCATTCTTTATTTATATTGGTGTTAAACCTACTGTATTCCAACTTCTCTATGGTTTATAAACTATTTTACTAGCCATAGATTCATCAAAATAAGTAAACAACACATCAAAAATAGAATCTGTCAAAAACAGAACAGTATGTAGTAATCTGGATCAAACGTATACTTCTGGAACTCATAAAATTCTCAAATAAATTTCTGGACCTGAGTAATTTGTCTATTAATCATATCAAAAAATAATTAACTCAATAGCACTCTTGAATAAATACTGACAGCAATTCTCGTGAGCGCTAAAGTTTCTGTTTTTTATAGCATGATCAACAAGACTTTCCCCAAGTCTTCCCAAAGGTTCTACTTGGCACAAACACTAATTAAAAGCATAAAACCACATCTAAACAGAGGCTAGATGAATTATTTATTACTAAACAGGAACAAAAAGCAATGAACAAAAATAAAATTGGGTTGCCTCCCAACAAGCGCTATCGTTTAACGCCCCTAGCTAGGCATGATGATTTCAACGATGCTCACATAAAAGATAAGAATTGAAACATAAAGAGAGCATCATGATGAATATGACTAGCACATTTAAGTATAACATACTTCCTATGCATAGGGATTTTGTGAGAAAACAACTTATGGGAACAAGAATCAACTTGCATAGGAAGGTAAAACAAGCATAACTTCAAAATTTTAAGCACATAGAGAGGAAACTTAATATTATTGCAATTCCTACAAGCACAAATTCCTCCCTCATAATAATTTTCAGTAGCATCATGAATGAATTTAACAATATAACCAGTACCTAAAGCATTATTTTCATGATCTACAAGCATAGAAAATTTATTACTCTCCACATAAGCAAAATTCTTCTCATTCGGAATAGTGGGAGTATCATAGGAAACTCGAATACTATAAATTGTTTCCACACTAAAAGAATAATGTTCAGAGAAGGGGTAATCATAATCATGACAAGTTTTATAAATATAATCACTACTTTTTATAGCATAAGTCTCATCACAATAATCATCATAATTAGGAGGCATGCTATCATCATTATAAACTTGCATATCAAAACTTGGGAGACTAAAAATATCATCTTCATTAATCATAGCTTCCCCAAGCTTGGGAAAAACATTAATTGCAGCAAATATATTCTCAAAAACATCATCTTCATTAAACATAGCATCCCCAAGCTTGGGCCTTTTCATATCATAAGCATAATCACTCTCATCATTAATAGTATGGATAGCAACAATAGTATAGCAATTATCATATTCTTCCAAGCAAGTGCCAAAAAGATTTTCAAGATCATAAAAAGTATCTTATCTTCCACAATTATATTTTCATGAGGCACAATAGTAATAGGAGCACCATTATTTGGGAGGGGTACCTTTTTACCTCTCTTCCTTTTTCTTTTCTTCTTCTTCACCACATCATGTGTGGGTTCAATCCTCTTTTTGGAGCTCCTTATTAATGAGATTGGTTGAATAGGAGGCTCCTCCTCGTTACCTGATTCATCATAAGAAATAATAGGAGGATATTGGGAAGTCTCTTCCCTTTCATTAGTATTCTCTTCATCTTCTATTTGTTTTCTTTTCTTTATGTAGTTGGCAATATAAGGATTTTCAATGCAATTCACCGCACAATACATATAAACTTCCTCTAGATCAAAGCCAAGAAGTTTGTAACAGGCAAATTCTGGAAGATGATTAGTTAAACGTTTCATGTCTTCATAACCCATAAGCAAACTAAGTTCATTATAATGTGCAAGGGAAATCAAGTCATCACAATTTTTGGACACGATTAGATCATGGAACAATTTGCATCGGATAGCTAGATGACCCTGTTCATTGCAAAGTCCATAAGTACGGCCAAGAAAATTTAAATTTTCAGCACAATCATCTAGTATTTCTTGCAACAATTCAGTTTCTAAGTATTTATGCTTCTTGCAATATCTATCTTCCCTTTTTGGTGTATACTTACAAACCCAATGCACTCCACAAAAATTGACATATTTATAGGAGACATTTTCATCATAACTAGTGCAATCATCATTAGTATCATGGATATTCAAAGAATTCGTACTAACAACATTGTAGTCATGCTCACCATTCAAATATTTAGTGTCAAACATTCTAATGCACTCTTCTTCTAGTATTTTAGCACAATTTTCCTTTCCATCATACTCACGAAAGACATTAAAAAGATGAAGCATATGCGGTAACCTTAATTCGATTTTTTTAATTTTCTTTTATAAACTAAACTAGTGATAAAACAAGAAACTAAAAGACTCGATTGCAAGATCTAAAGATATACCTTCAAGTGCTAACCTCCCCGGCAACAGCGCCAGAAAAGAGCTTGATGTCTACTACACAACCTTCTTCTTGTAGACGTTGTTGGGCCTCCAAGTGCAGAGGTTTGTAGGACAGTAGCAAATTTCCCTCAAGTGGATGACCTAAGGTTTATCAATCCGTAGGAGGCATAGGATGAAGATGGTCTCTCTCAAGCAACCCTGCAACCAAATAACAAAGAGTCTCTTGTGTCCCCAACACACCCAATACAATGGTAAATTGTATAGGTGCACTAGTTCAGCGAAGAGATGGTGATACAAGTAGTATATGGATAGTAGATAAAGGTATTTGTGATCTGAAAATATAAAAACAGCAAGGTAACTAATGATAAAAGTGAGCGTAAACGGTATTGCAATGTGTTGAAACAAGGCCTAGGGTTCATACTTTCACTAGTGCAAGTTCTCTCAACAATAATAACATAATTGGATCACATAACTATCCCTCAACATGCAACAAAGAGTCACTCCAAAATCACTAATAGCGGAGAATAAACGAAGAGATTATGGTAGGGTACGAAACCACCTCAAAGTTATTCTTTCCAATCAATCCATTGGGCTATTCCTATAAGTGTCACAAACAGACCTAGAGTTCGTACTAGAATAACACCTTAAGACACAAATAACCCAAAACCCTAATGTCACCTAGATACTCCAATGTCACCTCAAGTATCCGTGGGTATGATTATATGATATGCATCACACAATCTCAGATTCATCTATTCAACCAACACATAGAACCTCAAAGAGTGCCCCAAAGTTTCTACCGGAGAATCACGACGAAAATGTGTGCCAACCCCTATGCATAGGTTCATGGGTGGAACCCGCAAGTTGGTCACCAAAACATACATCAAGTGAATCACGTGGTATCCCATAGTCACCACAGATACGCACGGCAAGACATACATCAAGTGTTCTCAAATCTTTAAAGACTCAATCCGATAAGATTACTTCAAAGGGGAAACTCAATCCATTACAAGAGAGTAGAGGGGAAGGATAAACATAAGATCCAACTATAATAGAAAAGCTCGCGATACATCAAGATCGTGCCAAATCAGCAACACGAGAGAGAGAGAGAGATCAAACACATAGCTACTGGTACATACCCTCAGCCCCGAGGGAGAACTACTCCCTCCTTGTCATGGAGAGCACTGGGATGATGAAGATGGCCACCGGAGAGGGATTCCCCCTCCGGCAGGGTGCCGGAACGGGTCTAGATTGATTTCGGTGGCTACGGAGGCTTCTGGCGGCAGAACTCCCGATCTATTGTGCCCTCTGGAAGTTTTAGGGTATATGGAGATATATAGGCAGAAGAAGTACGTCAGGGGGGCCACGAGGGGCCCATGAGGGTGGAGGGCGTGCCCTAGGGGGGTGGGCACGCCCCCCTACCTCGTGGCCTCCTCGAAGCTCCTAGGGCACGCCCCCCTACCTCGTGGCCTCCTCGAAGCTTCCCTTACGTGCACTTCAAGTCTTTTTGGGCTTCTTTCCTTCCAAAAATGAGTTCTGTGAAGTTTCAGGTCAATTGGACTCCGTTTGATTTTCCTTTTCTTTGAAACCCTAAAACAAGGTAAAAACAAAAACTGGCACTGGGCTCTGGGTTAATAGGTTAGTCCCAAAAATGATATAAAATAGCATATAAATGCATATAAAACATCCAAGGTTGATAATATAATAGCATGGAACAATCAAAAATTATAGATACGTTGGAGACATATCAATGACGTCCCTCGAACTCTAGATCCAGCTGACACCGAGGGAGAGTTTTGTCAACACGACGGCGTGTTGATGGTGATGATGAAGTTACCGATGCAGGGCTTCGCCTAAGCACTACGACAATATGATCGGGGTGGAAATCTGTGGAGGGGGGCACCGCACACGGCTAAGATCAACTTGTGTGTCTATGGGGTGCCCCCCTCCCCCGTATATAAAGGAGTGGAGGAGGGGGAGGGCCGGCCTCCTAGGGCGCGCCCCAAGGGGGGATTCCTACTCCTACTAGGAGTAGGTTTCCCTCCTTTCCTAGTCCAAATAGGAGGGGGAGGAAGGGGAAGAGGGAGAGAAGGAAAGGGGGCCGGCCCTCCTCCCCAATTTGGATTGGGCTTGGGGGGAGCGCCCCACCACTTGGCCGCCTCCTCCTCTCTTCCACTATGGCCCATGAAGGCACATTAACTCCCCGGGGGGTTCCGGTAACCCCCCGGTACTCCGGTAAATACTCGGTACACCTCGGAAACATTCAAGTGTCCGAATATAGTCATCCAATATATCAATCTTTATGTCTCGGCCATTTTGAGACTCCTCGTCATGTCCGTGATCTCATCTGGGACTCCGAACTACCTTCAGTACATCAAAACACATAAACTCATAATACCGATCGTCATCGAACGTTAAGCGTGCGGACCCTACGGGTTCGAGAACTATGTAGACATGACCGAGACTCATCTCTGGTCAATAACCAATAGCGGAACCTGGATGCTCATATTGGTTCCTACATATTCTACGAAGATCTTTATCAGTCAAATCTCATAACAACATACGTTGTTCCCTTTGTCATCGGTATGTTACTTGCCCGAGATTCAATCGTCGGTATCATCACACCTAGTTCAATCTTGTTACCAGCAAGTCTCTTTACTCATTCCGTAATGCATCATCCCGCAACTGACTCATTAGTCACATTGCTTGCAAGGCTTATAGTGATGTGCATTACCGAGAGGGCCCAGAGATACCTCACCAACAATCGGAGTGACAAATCCTAATCTTGATCTGTGCCAACTCAACAAAAACCATCGGAGACACCTGTAGAGCATCTTTATAATCACCCAGTTACGTTGTGACGTTTGATAGGACACTAAGTGTTCCTCCGGTATTCGGGAGTTGCATAATCTCATAGTTATACGAACATGTATAAGTTATGAAGATAGCAATAGCAATAAACTAAACGATCATAGTGCTAAGCTAACAGATGCATCGTCAATCACATCATTCTCTAATGATGTGATCCCATTCATCAAATGACAACTCATGTCTATGGCTAAGTTCGTCTTATCTTATGATGAATGTCAAATAATAGGTAATATCGGTAAGCATCAAGAAATGCCTATGAATTATTCACTTGCTATTGAACAATTTGATGTTTGGGGTTTTGATTACATGGGACCTTTTCCTTCCTCTAATCGGTATACACGTATTTTGGTTGTTGTTGATTATGTTACTAAATGGGTAGAAGCTATTCCAACTAGTAGTGCTGATCACAACACCTCTATTAAAATGCTAAAGGAAGTTATTTTCCCAAGGTTTGGAGTCCCTAGATACTTAATGACTGATGGTGGTTCACACTTTATTCCTGGTGATTTCTGTAAAATGCTTGCCAAGTATGATGTTAACCATAGAATTGCATCACCCTATCATCCTCAGTCTAGTGGTCAAGTTGAACTTAGCAATAGAGAAATAAAATTGATTTTGCAAAATACTGTCAATAGGTCCAGGAAGAATTGGTCTAAGAAATTAGATGATGCACTTTGGGCTTATAGAACAGCTTATAAAAATCCTATGGGTATGTCTCCTTATAAAATGGTTTATGGAAAAACTTGTCATTTGCCTCTTGAGTTAGAACATAAAGCTTATTGGGCAATTAAAGAACCCAATTATGATTTCAAACTTGCTGGTGAAAAGAGGTTATTTGATATAAGCTCATTAGATGAATGGAGAACCCAAGCTTATGAAAATGCAAAGTTATTCAAAGAAAAAGTTAAAAGATGTGATGACAAAAGAATCCAAAAGCGTGAGTTTAAAGTTGGAGAATATGTTCTTTTGTACAACTCTCGTTTTAGATTTTTTGCAGGAAAGCTCCTCCCGAAATGGGAAGGCCCCTATGTCATCGAGGACATTTACCGGTTTGGAGCCATCAAAATAAATAATTTCGAAGGCACTAACCCGAAGTTGTCAATGGGCAACGAATAAAGCATTATATCTCGGGTACGCCTATTAATGTTGAAAGTAATATTATCCAAACTTTGACATCGGAAGAACACATAAAAGAGTCCTTCTGGAACACTCCAGAATCATGAAAATAAGGAGGTACGTGATACGGTAAGTAAACGGACTCCGAAAAATCTGCAAAAATATTTTTATCAGTCTTGGAATATTTTAAAATTTTGGAAATAAAGAAACTCCCAGGAAGTGTACCCTAGTGGGCACAAGACACCAGGGCGCGCTAGGCAAGCCTGGTGCACCCAGGTGGGTTGTGCCCAACTGGGACGCCTCCCGTACTCCGTTTTTCTACCATATACTTGTCCTACAAGATAAAAAAATCTATATATAATTCCCGAACCTGTTGACCACCGTATCGTGGAGAAATCCTGTGCTCTCTTTTTCCTTGTTGTTTTCGGTCAGATTCCATCTACCATGGCCTCTTCAAGCTCCTCCAAGGACAAGATCTCGCCTTCATCACCACCATCATCTCCTTCATCACCAAAAGGAGAATTGAGTATCGGGTATGGGCACTCCCCTTGGCTTCCCCCAAGCTTGGGGGAGATGCCCCGGTATTGTATCATCCCACTATCTTTTTGCTTTTATTTATCTTAGTTCAATCTTTTGCTTTCAGAAGAAATAAGGTTTAGTTCGATCCTTTCTTCTTTTGAGAGTTTGCTTAATGATCTACCTTTGTAATCGTGTGCAAGTTATATAATGAAGTTAGTTTTAATTTTTGCTCTCTTTACTTTCATGTTGCAAATGAAGAAAATAATTAAGGAAGAAAGGAAAAAAAGAGAAAGGAAATAAATGAAGAAAGGAAATAAAAATGAAAAGATTATATACTAATCCTATGGTAGGTGATGGCACTACATAAGGAAAAGTATAGGTAGAAAATTTTATTAGAAATTGACAAACATAGAATTAGTCAATGATGCAACTCATGAAAGAATTAATAAGGGAAGAGAAGATTCACATATAGATATACTATCCAAAAATCTTTTGTGATTGTCAGCCCTCATCAAAATATTATATGCCAAAATTGTTGACGTTGGACAAGGAAGACAACTTAATGGTTTATGTTTGTTTATATTCACATAGAAGTCATATTGTCATAGATCCATTAACATGTGATGCTTGCCCCCTATATTTGCTAGCCAAAAATTCTGTACTACGTAGAGATACTACTTGTGCATCCAAAAACCCTTAAACCCAAATCTTTTTCAAGAGTCCACCATACCTACCTAGGGATTGAGTAAGATCCCTCAAGTAAGTTGTCATCGGTGCAAAAAGGCAATAAAAATTGCTTCTAAAAGTGTGAGATCATTTAGTGTAAGAGAAAATTGAGCGTTGTACAAACTTGGATGACAAAGAATAAAAGCGACAGACTGCATAATAAAGGTTGTCATCTTAAGGGGCAATAGAATGTGACATTCTCTTACACTAAGGGAATGAGAATACAAACAAATAGGTGCATGGCAACCTCTGCTTCCCTCTGCGAAGGGCCTATCTTTTACTTTTATACAAAGAGTCTAAGTTTTTCTCTGTATTCCTTTTATTTTTCTCGTTTGTCAAGCATCATGTGGTGAGGAAAGATCTAGGCACATATGTCCAGTTGAATATAGATAGCATGAGTTATTATTGTTGACATCACCCTTGAGGTGCGAAACTATAAGCCCCCATCTTTCTATGTGTCCGGTTGAAACATTTTTCTCATGGGTACAAGGTGAGTGTTAGAAATCATAGAAGACTATATGATGGTTGAGTATGTGGACTTGCCATCAACATCTTCACTAGCACCATCTCATCTCAAACCCTAGTTCATCTCTTGTATTCAATCTTGTTACCGGAACTATAGATTGTTGCTAGGGGGTGACTAGTAGTGGAGATTACATCTTGTAGTTGATTACTATATGGTTTATTTGGTGGAAGACTATATGTTCAGATCCAATATGTTATTTAATACCCCTCTGATCTTGAGCATGATTATTATTTGTGAGTAGTTGCTTTTGTTCTTGAGGTCATAGGAGAAATCATGTTGCAAGTAATCATGTGAATTTGATATGTGTTCGATATTTTGATAGTATGTATGTTGTGATTCCCTTAGTGATGGCATGTGAACGTCGATTACATGACACTTCACCATATTTGGGCCTAAGGGAATGCATTGTGGAGTAGTAAATAGATGGTGGGTTGCGAGAGTGACAGAAATTTAAACCCTACTTTATGCACTATTCCGTAAGGGACCGATTGGATCCTAGAGTTTAATGCTATGGTTAGAATTTATTCTTAATAATTTTCTTGTAGTTGCAGATGCTTGCGGGAGGGTTAATCATAAGTAGGAGGTTTGTTCAAGCATGAACAACACCTAAGGACCGGTCCACCCACATATCAAATTGTCAAAGTAGCGAACACAAATCAAACCAACAAGATGAAAGTAACTAGATGAAATTCCCGTGTACCCTCAAGAACGCTTTGCTTATTATAAGAGACCGTTTTTGGCCTGTCCTTTGCCTCAAAAGGATTGGGCTACCTTGCTGCATACTTGTCACTATTATCGTTACTTGCTCGTTACAAATTATCTTGCTATCAAACTACTCGCTGCTTACAGTTTCAGCACTTGCAGACATCACCTTACTGAAAAGTACTTGTCATTTCCTTCTGCTCCTCGTTGGGTTCGACACTCTTACTTATCGAAAAGAGCTACAATTGATTCCCTATACTTGTGGGTCATCACCTACCGCATCAAAGCCCACCCCTCAGGTCAGCGCTGCACACAGCCTCCAGCATACTACAAACACCAGAAACTACTTGCAACTCCTGGACAGAGGACAGGGGCGGTTAATAAGTCGAGAGAGTCAATTAAGGATCCCAATGTGTGGTAGTAGCTGATCTTAAATCATGCATACAGATCTCAGTTCCTAAGGACGGTTCTAATGAAACAACCCACCATGTACTCCTACATGGCCTCTCATTGATACCTTTACCAAATCATGTTCACACACAGTAGAACATGTTCATCACCATTCCAATTCATCCCTGATGAATCGGCCCTGACTCAACTCTAAGCAGTAGCAGGCATGACAAACAAGCATGAATGAGTAGGCACATCAGGGCTCAAACAACTCCTACTCATGCTAGTGGGTTTCATCTATTTACTGTTGCAATGACAGGTCATGCAGAGAAAAGGGGTTCAACTACCGCAGCATGTAACAGTTGAATCGTTGTTGTCCTAATGCAGTAAAAGAGAGTAGGAGAAAGAGAGTGGGATTGTATCGGAATGAACAAGGGGTTTTTGCTTCCCTGGCACTTCTAAAGATAGTATAGTTCTTCATCGGTGTCATCGATCTCATCGTCGGAACCACGTCTACTAAGAGGAGACAAATACCAGCAACAGAGAAGGAGCACAATCAATGCAATGCAACAATATGATGCATGATCATGACATGGCAATATGTTGTGGTTTGGGCTAATGCAATTAGCAACCAGATTAAATGAAGTTGGTTTGAACCAAGGGTTCAAATTCAAACTCCATCTAAGGCATTTCAAATGTCATTTAATCAAATTGTCATATACAACAACTTTAGGTTGGTCAAACATGCATGACAGTGCCATAAACGGACTCCTCATATTTTTTTTTGATCATTTTTCATATATAATTTATTTCATTTGGAGTTACGGTTGATTTTATATGATTTTTAGAAGTTTTGGCTATTTTCTGAAATAAATAAATCATTTCTAATTTATTTAAAATCCCAGACAAGCTTTACTGCGTCAGGATGACATCGATGTGACGTCAGCAAGTCAACAGGCGTGGTCAAGGTCAAACTTGACCAGTGGGTCCCACTGGTCAGTCTCACGGTGCTGGCTCGAGTCACAAACAGGTGGGACCGGTCAACGGCCACGTCAGCAAAGTCAATGCTGACGTGTGGCATAGGGCCCACATGGCAGTGGCACTAGGGGTGTTTAGCGAGGTCATTAGTGCTAAGTAATCCGGCACCACGTTAGCAGTTGACGCCGGCGACCAAAAGAACGGTAGTGGCACACCGAAGTTGCTCGGGACGACACTGCAGGCGGTGTTTTGCGGCGTGGTTTGGAGCTACGGGGGCGACCTAAATCGACGGCGGCAAGCTCAAAGGCGGCGGACGGAGTTTGGGTCTCACTGGTTTCAGCGTTGCAAACCACGGCAGGAGCAGCTGGAGGGGGTTTTGGGCTTCTGGCGTTGCACTGAGCACGACTGTGTGCTCGGTTGCAGCTCTAGGTGACGGTGGCCACGGCGGCGACATGGCCAGCAGAGCCAAGCTCTCGTCCGCGATAGGCAACGGCGTTAGCGGTGTTTGAATGAAAAGATCAACTTGTATTGATTGATAGAAATAGTACAACTTATATATGTTTGGAAGAGACGCATCGCACAAGACGCGATGGTTGGAACCGATGCAACGGTTAGAGGAGAGGGGAAAAGAGATGTGTCGGTTGCTACAAGACGTCTGCATGCCGCAGGACAAGGGGAGATTTCCCTCTAATTAATATGCTCTAACTAATCACAACACCCCCTAATCTACACTTGTCCATATAGAATCGTCATATAATCATCAGGTAGAATCGTCATCTTGAAAGATTGTCCAGGTTGCATCATCATCTCAAAAGGATTCTTCTCCGGTGATTCTTCATTAATATACTTGATGAGAACCTGAAACATAAAACTCACAGAGAGAAAGAAAAGTAATATGATACTTCAAACAGGTACAGTTCAGGGAGACACTCCCCCTGATTCTTGCAAGTCCCGAAGTCGTCGCATACCAATTCCATGAACATATTTCTGAAATGTAGAATTTGGTAGAGACTTGGTAAATATATCAGCAAGATTTTCACATGATTTAATTTGCAAGATGTTTATTTCTCCCTTTTTCTGAAGAACATGGGGGAAAACCACTTAGGCGAAATATGCTTAGTGATATTACTCTTGATGTATCCTGTTTGCATCTGTGCAACACAAGCCGCATTATCTTCGTAGATAATGGTAGGTGATTCTATAGAACCAATTCCACATGACTTTTGTATGTGGTTTATCATTCTGCGAAGCCACACACATTCGCGTGATGCCTCAAATAATGAAATTATTTCAGAATGATTGGTAGATGTTGCCACCAGAGTCTGTTTAGAAGACTTCCATGATATGGCAGTTCCACCATGTAGGAACACAAAGCCGGACTGCGATCTGGCATTATGGGGATCAGATAAATAGCCAGCATCGGCGTATCCAATCATATCAGAGTCCTGATTTCTCTGGAACTGAAAGAATAGGCCAAGATCCTTTGTGCCTTGGAGATATCGAAAGATATTCTTAACTCCGGACCAATGGCGTTTGGTGGGAGCTGCGCTATGTCTAGCAAGTAGATTCACTGCAAATGCGAGGTCAGGTCTCGTGCAATTTGCAAGATACGTGAGCGCTCCAACGGCACTAAGATATGGAACCTCAAGTCCCGATATTTCTTCTCCATCGTCCCTTGGCCTGAACGGATCTTTCTCTACGTCTAGAGAGCGAACCACCATGGGAGTTTTAGATGGGTAGGATTTGTCCATATTGAATTTCTCCAATATTTTCTAGATATAAGCAGCTTGGTATACCATGATTCCTGAGGGAAGGTGCTCAAATTGAATACCTAAGCAAAATTTGGTTTTACCCAAATCCTTCATCTCAAATTCCATCTTTAGGTGATTGCGTGCTTCATCAATGTCATGTATGTTGCCAATGATGTTGAGGTCATCGACGTACACTGAAATGATGCAAAATCCTGTAGAGGACTTTTTGATAAAGACACATGGGCAATCACTACTATTGGAGTAGCCTTTTTGTAGAAGGAACTCACTAAGTCAGTTGTACCACATCCGTCCCGACTGTCTTAAGCCATATATTGACTTATTAAGTTTTACACAATACATGTTGCGTTTTGCGCTTGTATTCGGGATAGATATTCCGTCAGGAACCTTCATATACATGTCCGAATCTAGTGACCCGTAAAGATATGCGGTCACGACATCCATCAACTGCATAGATAGACGGTTTTGCACTGCCAAAGATATAAGATATCGGAAAGTGGTTCCACTCATTACAGGAGAATATGTCTCATTGAAATCAATGCCGGGTCTCTGCGTGAACCCTTATGCTACGAGCCTTGCTTTGTATCTCACCACCTCATTGTTCTCATTCCGTTTCCGGAGAAAAACCCATTTGTATCCGACGGGGAAAACATTGGGAGGTGTCGGTATTGCTTCAGTGAATACCTTTCTTTTGTTAAGCGAGGCAATTTCTGCTTGTATTGCGTCCTTCCATTTAGGCCAGTCGGAGCGCTTTTGGCACTCAACGATGGTCTTTGGATCATGATCAGTGAGAAGGATATCTGCAATTTTTTCAGCAAAATAAATGTCGACAGTCGTAGACTTACGATCAAAAGATTCTCCAGAATCGATGTAGTTGATGGAAATTTCCTGCACTCCTAGTGACTCTTCATGATTTCCCAATACGTGTGAGTCTGGGTGTTCCGATGGCCCAGCCAGTGTGTGCAAACTGAAGCTGGATTGTGGAGGTTGGCCTTCCACTGGGTGTATACTACCCATAAGGTGTTTGTCAACGTTGAGATGACTTGCATTTACTGACTCCGAGGTTTTTCTCCTCGATTTCCTTTGTTGCTTGCTGGAAGCTTGTTCTAGGTCAGAGGCCGTACTACTCCCCCTCTTTTTAGGAACAGGGAGTTGAGTGGTTTTTATTGGTACCTCCACTCTTTTGGGCGCATTTCTGGCCGGGTTTAAGGACTTTGTAACACCTTTTAGATCAGTAAATGAATCTGGCAGGTTATTTGCAAGATGTTGCAAATTAATGATTTTTCGAACTTGGAGTTCGGTCTCTTGTGTACGTGGATCAGAGGACGAAATGGCTTGAGCATTCCAATCAATTTCCGGGCATTCTTTCTGGTAATTGAAGTCTCCCCCTAATGCCGGAAAGTGTTCCTCATTAAATATACAATCAGCGTGACGGGCTGTGAACAGGTCCCCAGTAAGGGGTTCCAGGTACTTAATAATCGACGGTGATTTGTACCCCACATAGATCCCCAATTTCCTATGTGGGCCCATGGATGTCCGTTGTGGTGGTGAGATCGGGATGTATGCAGCACATCCGAACTTATGCAGATGGGAAATGCTAGGAGGATTTCCACGTACCAATTGCAGAGGGGAAGTACTGTGATATGCAGTAGGCCTCAATTGTATCAAGTCAGCAGCGTGTAGAACCGCATGACCCCAACAAGAGGTTGGCAAGCTGCAATTCATTAACAAAGGTCTTGCAATGAGTTTGATCCTTTTAATCAATGATTCAGCCAAACCATTTTGTGTATGGACATATGGAACGGAATGCTGAACTTCAATCCCCAGGGCCATGCAATAATCATTGAAAGCACGTGAGGAGAATTCTGCAGCATTGTCCATGCAAATTGTCGTAATTCGACTTTCTGGATAATGGGCTTGTAACTTAATGACTTGCCTCATTATCTTGGCAAATGCATGGTTTTGTGTGGACAGAAGACACACGTGTGACCATCGTGTAGATGCATCAATTAGAACCATGAAATACCGGAAAGGTTCAGATAATGGTTGGAATGGACCACAAATGTCTCCTTGAATACTTCAAGAAACTGAAGTGGTTCAGCTTGTATTTTGAGGTGAGAGGGTCTCAAAATTAGCTTTCCCGTGGCACAAGATGTGCACACAAAGTCTGAAGATTGAGGAAATTTTGACTCAAGCAAATTATGACCAATGGAATTGCTAGTAATTTTTCTCATCATCCCGATCCCGGGATGGCCTAGGCGATCATGCCAGGTTTGAAATGCGTCAACATTTTGAAAAATTACTTTGTATGCAACATGTTCTACGGGTTTGATGTACGTATAGTACAAACCTGACGATAGAGAAGGAATTTTTTCATGTACCTGCTTGCCATATCCGTGATCTTTGGTGAAGAGTAGATACTCCTCTTTGTTGTCTTCATGAGTTTCAATGTGAAAGCCATTTTTACGGATATCTCGATAACTGATCATGGTACGTGATGAGTCGG
The DNA here is from genome assembly GCF_003073215.2 of Triticum urartu. Taxonomy (NCBI): domain Eukaryota; kingdom Viridiplantae; phylum Streptophyta; class Magnoliopsida; order Poales; family Poaceae; genus Triticum; species Triticum urartu. Next base: position 43,856,726 of record NC_053027.1, on the reverse strand, counting down.
GATACAACAAAGCATCCTCAATTGTCACTTGTGTACCACCTGGGAGGGTAAATATGGCACGTCCAGTGCCAACGATTACCGTATCGCGTCCAGCGATAGTTAGAATATCTCCATTCATCTTTTTCAGAGTTTGAAAATATTTCATCTCCCTCAGTATGGAGTTTGTGGTTGCACTATCCACAAGGCATAATTCCTCTTCCATCGGATTGTCATCGTAGAGAACTATATATAAAACAAAGAACTTTCAATAAGAAATCCTCATGTAAATACATAGAATACAATCTTATTTATATCAAATATGTTAGTACAATTACAATCTTATTATATCAAATGTGCTGATACAATATAAGGACAACAACAATACTTAGATTCTTATTACAACATCACAAATGGACATAGCTAAATAGATCACTATGGAGATTGTGGGACTAGTCAAAGTCTCCAAACACTTCGTTTGAGGTGTACTCAATCATCATGTTTTCCGTGTCAGCAAGGTCCTCTGGCTGATGGAACGCAATGGTGTTGCTCGGTCCAGGAGGAACGTCGTGCGAACTACCGGCTCCATTGGTGCTGTCTGAATGAAGGTTAAAATTGGCTTCGAACCTCTTCCCTTGAGGTGCTTTGCGTCCCTGAGATTGCTGGTACAACATAACCAGATGCTTTGGGATCTTGCACTTGTCGGTGGGGTGCATGTAGCATCCACACTTGTTGCAAAGCAGAGATTTATCATGCTTGGGCTTTGCAGTGCCTTTTCCCTTGTCTGAGTTCCTAGACCTCCTGTTCCTAATGCGCTTTCGCTTGTTCTGGACATTTGATTGATTGCCTCTAAAGGCACCATCAAACTTCTGTCTATTCGTGACATTCATATGAACTTCAGGTAAAGGTTGTGCCCCAACTGGGCGTTGAGAGCCATTCTTAGCGAGTAGCTCATCATGCTTTTCAGCCTGAAGTAACATATGAATAAGCTCAGAATAGACAGTATAGTTGCGAGCACGGTATTGCTGCTGGAGGATCCTGTCTGAAGGGAGCATTGTAGATAAAGTTTTCTCTATCTTTTCCGCGTCAGTAGGTTCCTTCCTGCAAAAGCGCAGTTTGGAACTTATCTTATGAACCTTGTGGTTGTACTCACCGATGGACTTGAAATCCTGAAGACGAAGGTGAGTCCAATCATGGAGTGCTTCTGGCAGGACAACTGCCTTCTGCTGTTCATATCTTGTTTTGAGGGTTAGAAACAGAGTACTGGGAGATTCCTCCTCTAAGTACTCAGACTTAAGATCTGGGTGAATATGATGCCTTATGATGTATAAAGCTGCATAGTTTTGTTGTTCTGTCAGCGGCGTGGTTCCGGCCGGTAGAGGAGTCTCCGGGTCCTGGATTGCACGCGCTATCCCACGGGAAGCAAGACTGATCTTGACGTCCATGGCCCATGTAGGGTAGTTGTGGCCATTGAGGGCAAGCTCCTCAAATTCTTTTGCGGTCATCGTTTACCTACATGGATGAACTAGAGATAATTAATTTACTGAGGGTAAATTAAAAACCATCATGGTTGTATTGTAATAATGGTGCAAAATTTGATACTCAAGTGAAGAACTTGAATAATGTAGACCTCAATTGATTGAACATAACACGTCCAAGATCGCATGGATCTCACAGTAATAGGCTACATAATCTGACAATGTCAGTAGATGCATTTGTTTCTATTACTGTGTGTATGTTATCAATTCAAATATAAGGAAATGCACATTCAAGGTAATCATTTGTCGAATTGGACAAAATATAGACCGTGATTCCAAATATAATGAGGGAGGCGTGTATCAAAAATTTGCAAGTTTGTTGTACGAGAGAAATTAATCTCAATCGTTGGAACATGTTCTAGAAAATTGGAATGTGGTAAACACATTGAACATGACATTTCTAGATAATGTTGGTCCTTTATTTACATTATCAAATACATTACATAATGTAAACAGCCTACAAATATTTACACAAGTCCTAAAATAGAGTAAATCTAAATACCAGACTAGACTGTAAATAACTACATGTACATAGGCTAAACAGTACTAAAACAGTGATAAATTACTGCTACAACTACTGTTAAAAGGATTAAACAGAAGAAAGAAAGAGAAATTTCTGCAATTCAGCCCGTAGCCAGGGACTATCTGGGCACAGGCCCAAAGCCCACGTGGAGTGGGGGCGGTCGGCTGGCCTTTATACGGCTGGTGATTAGGGATCGAGGGATCCCAATCCTCCCGACCAACTCCTGTGCGCCGCCACCCCCACACACTCCATTGCTGCTGCTCACAAAGTGGTCGCCGACGTGCCTCCTTCTTCCTCGGACGAGGAGATGTAGACGACGCCGGCAGGGACGCCGTTCGGCAGATCGGAGGCAAGGTCGGAGCGACGACTTGGGCGGCGGTCGATGGCGGCGATAGCGCGGCCGAAGAGGCGGCAGCGACCGTCCATGCTCGCGGAGTCCAGGAGGCGTGGTCGGGCGGCCGTACGCGGGGGCGGCGGTGCCTCGTCCGGGACGGTGTCATCGGCGCCTGGAGGCTCGACAGCGACGTGACTCGGGCCGGCGTCCTCGTCTGCAGGCGGCGCCACCAGCGTCGGTCCAGCGCCTTGGCTCGCCACTGAAGCGCCGTTGGGGAACGGCACGAAGACGAAGAATCTCGGCTCATCAGCCGGCGCCGGAGGCGGAGGCGGAATCCGAAAGGGAGCCGCGAGCCTGGGCTCGGGGTTACCATCTCCTACGCAGGCGGAGCCGGCCACCGTTGGGGCGTGGTCGCCGCGAGCAGCAGCGCGATGGCCGTGTCCAGGTGCGCGGAGGCCACGTCCAGGGCCGCGTAGAGCAGCATGGTGGCCTTTTCCAGCGCCACGACGTCCAAAACGGCGGGGGCGGTGCACGGCCCGGCGAAGTCGGTGGCGCCCGCCTACTTGATGATGGCGACGGGCGGCGAAACGGCGACGGCGACCGTCCTCACGGATGAGGCGGAGGAAGAAAGAGATGAGTCCAGGCATCTCACCGTTGGCGAGGCCTTCGTGTGCTCTCGGCAGAGCGTGCGTGATAACGTGTTTGAATGAAAAGATCAACTTGTATTGATTGATAGAAATAGTACAGCTTATATATGTTTGGAAGAGACGCATCGCACAAGACGCGATGGTTGGAACCGATGCAACGGTTAGAGGAGAGGGGAAAAGAGATGTGTCGGTTGCTACAAGACGCCTGCATGCCGCAGGACAAGGGGAGATTTCCCTCTAATTAATATGCGCTAACTAATCACAACAAGCAGGAGGAAAAGAGCCAGGAGAGAGGGGGGATCGACGCAGCAGCTCACAACGGATCGAACTGAGGGGTTGGCGACCTCGGGGGCGGGCTAGAGACGTCGTGAGGTCGTCAGCGATCTTGACGGCCGAGCGGGGAAGAAGTTGACGGGGCGGCGATGCAGGGCGAACGAGCGCTCGGGGCTTGGTCGAGGCGAAGTGGCAGACGACGTCGGAGATCGTGAGCAGCACGAGGAGGCGAGGGGAGCACGGTAGGCGCGGGTTCGACCGCGGCGCTCTCGGGCACGCTCGGGTCCGAGCGAGAGAGAGATCAGAGGAGGGGGAAAACACGGGGGAGAGTGAGAGAGGTCCGGGGGTGTCATGGCGTCTCCAGGCGCATCAGGGCAGCGGCGGGAAGCAGGAGATGGCTCGGGCGCGTGCCGGCGCGCGGCATCCAACTGGCGCGGGGAGGAAGACGCCCCTGCCCCTGGTGGGCTGGGCTGTCGTACCGGGCCGCCAGCTAGCCAGGTAAGTGGGCTGCCAGGTCAGTGCCCTCTCTCTCTCTTTCCTGTTTTCTTTATGTTTTCTATTTATTTGCTCTGTTTTGATTTAGTAAAAATACTAAATCATTTTATAAAATCCTGGAAATATTTGTGGGCACTTGTAGAATTATTTCCAATAGCCCTTAAATGCTTTCAAGATTATTTGGACATTTAAAATACTTTATAGAATTTAAATGTCCAAATTCAAATACTTATGATTTAATTCAAAAATCCAAAGAGTCCTAGAGAAGTGTGCACCATTTTTGACAAAGGTTCTAGACCAATTCAAAAGTGATGAACATTTATGAAAGGCATTTTGGGTTCATTGAAAAGATTTAATTTTGACCCTAGTTGAATTTCATTTACTGCTAGGGTTTAACAATCCTCATTTCAAATTCATTTGAATTTTAAACATGATGACATCATGATCAAACAAGACAACAGGGCCTGAGCTAGGGCTGTGACATCGGCGTCCGGCCTGATGCCAGCAGTAACGGAGCAGCGGCGACCATCCTCCACGACATGGACCGGCCGGAGATTGAGAAGACACAATGAGAGGTAGACAGACAACAGGTAAAGCAATCTTACCGGTTACCATTAACCATACATATTCAACAGATATTTGCATACACATTCACAATTCAACCAAGCCTTGTATATACAGTACATAAGAAAAAGCTGACGAGCACTACCATAAGAACACGCATGTTCTTGTAATACACCTATCATTTTCATAGGTACAACAATACTATATACTAACACCAGCAAAGTGGTAAGATATGATGTCAAAAAAAAAAAAAGCAAAGTGGTAAGATACACATACAAATGAGCTTTTAACAAGTACAAAGTGGTTATCACACGCACCACGCCTCATCCCGCTAACCTGAAAAGGAGGTGGCGAGTGGTAAGGTGAAAGGGCTGTTGACCGTAAAAATTATGAATTTCTCACTGGTCCAAAATTATTTCCCCTCATGGAATCATAAACAGGTTCAGAACTGATTAGAAGTATATATAACCAAGCCATGATTACATATGTGGGTGAAATCATCCACATAAAGGGGTTCACTTTGAACAAAGACTTACTCTTGATATACATCTACATAAGCTTTCATACTACAAAATACAACACTGAGGTTTTCACTCTCCAACCCCAACCGAACAAACTGACAGAAAGTAATTTAGAGAACAAGGAGGTAACCAAACATATGCTACTGGCATATACTTTCACCCAAACACATAGAGAACAAGGGGAGCCAAAATACCTGTATACATCAAAATGACTTCATGTGTATATGCAACTAGGAGTGTGGTGAAAATGGTACATCTTGAATCAGCTAATAATCGTGCTAATTGAACTATACTAAAAAGAACGAGAGAGAAAACACCAACCTATTATATAATATACAACATAATCAATGCAAACATAGGCCACCAGAAGTTAAGATACGGGAGGATATGGCATCCAAGGGCACAACCAAAATTTGATTCTCCACCGAAGACTACAAACAGTAAAGACATTGTTCATCCACAGATGTTCACTAATGCCAAGGAAAATAAAAGGCTTACTGATCTATCAACTATTCAAGTTTCAGTGCATGTTGCTGATACAGCTTATTACGTATTTCTCTACTCAAGATTTGTTTAGCTAGATTCCGTCGCCAAACAAATTTCAGGGGGAAAATGAATTTACAGTCACCAAACAAATTTCAGGGAGAAAATGAATTTACCGTCACCAAACAAGTTTCAGGGGGGGAATGAATAATAATGCTAGTAGCCACGGGACATGAATTAGTATTTAGTAATGCAGAATTTCCTTCGTTATACTTCAAACAGTAATTATCAGTTTGCTGGCAGATATGGCAACTGACCTTTTTAGATCTTCAGTCAAGCTGCATTTATAGCTCAATAGGCATTTTTTTTCATGAACAATTGCTAACCCAGATGTATTTATATTATATTAAAAACCTAAATGAAGTGTGAATCGATGAGAGAAGATGATAAGGAATGCAAACATATGGTCCATGGGTTATTTTTCCTTATGACAACAGAAGTTTCAATACAGAGGATACTATTTGGTCCATTCAGAAATTTGTACCAAGGGAACATCAAGATACTCATTATACCCGGAGATTTCACTCCGGTAATCAGATCACGTTCACTGAGATCCCAATTGTCACTCAAAACAATCGCAACTGCACCATCTACCAGCACCCAATTACAAGAACCACCAACGAGGAAAGAGTATTCAAGTTTCTCACTGAGCACAGGAAGGAGGAAGTATTTCATTCTGCTACCCGCTTAACATGACAAGATTCCTCATCTATGAGAAGGCAAAGAAGCTGGGCCAGAAGAAAACATCCAGGAGGCAGTGATCCATGAAAGCATGATGGGAGGCCGTTAGGTGGGCAATAGTTGAGCAAAGGGTTGTAGAGAGACTCATAGCGTATGCTCTTGCAATTTGGTACTTGAGAAATGGTAATAATAAGTAAAGCAATACATATTCGGAAAATAACAGTTCAGATAACTCAACTTGCATGTGGAAGATAAGCTTACCCACTTGACCAGTACATCACAATATCATATCTAACTGAATAATCGCCGTATGTATTGTCTACACCGTGTCCACCACAAATGCCTCACAACTTCCGCTCCCTCGTGTCCACCACCAATGCCTGTTATAAGCATAATAAGTCAAACGGCACATTACAAAGAAACGGTCAAATAGGTATGAGGAGGCATAAACAAGATACTTAGATAAACTTGCAGCTGTAATTTGAAAAGATGAAATTAACTCAAGTAATTGATTTTTTTTATGCTATAAACGAACACTTGCAATAGGGGTCTACTACAAGTGATAAATGAACAATTATTTTGTAAATTTCAAACCAAGTAACGATTGTGGATTTAAGATTATTAGCAAACTCAGCGGAGATAACATACTGAAATAAAGAAATACAAATACTGAAATATAAGATGTTCTAACTTTTTATCAATCGGATGTATATAGACATGTTTTAGTGTGTTTGTTCACTCATTTCAGTCCGTATGTAGTCCATATTGAAATATCCAAAACATTTTATATTTGTGAACGGATGGACTAGCTTTTAAGCTTCCAAATGCAAGGCTACCTGTTCGACATTATAGTTTGTTCAAGCTAATTATTCTTATAGTTTTTCGCGACTTCAAACTGCTATGCACCTCATCTTGAAACACAAACTGCACTGCGGCTATGCGCTAACACTACCATTATACAACCCTTGCATATTTCAATAGGCAGGCCGCAGGCCACTGTGATTCAGGTTAATCGTTATACAAAGAACTAGCCAACCTCGATGTTGATTGTTTTAGTGCAGACTTTTTATATAACTTATATATCCTAGATAGCTGATCTGTGCTTGATCCATGTCATGGAAAAGGATTATCCGTTTGATTATTTGACAACTGCATAGCCACCAGACCAGATAGTTCCCTCTCAGGGTATGCCTATAATTAACTTCATATAGTAGTTTTTATGTTTCTTTCCATAGCTCTGACTTGAAGCAGATAGTGCAAAGTTTGGTAATAAAATAACAATATTAGGAGCAACATTGTGCAGGTTCAGAAGAGATGTGTTGAAAAGGTCACCAAGCAGCAAAAGAAACAAGTGATATTACACTACTTACTAAAGCGGCATTTAATCAGCCACTTAACGAAAAATAACTCTGTTTTGTTATATCCTCAGTGAAAAGGTACCTGGAGTGTAGACAATTTCGAATGGATAGTAACGATAAGCGATGCCGGTCACAGGAAGTTTCTTGAGCTGCAACGACTCAAGGTGGACCATGAAGACACCAACAACTGTCCAGAAGAACGCCACATTATTTTCCTCTGCATAACCTATCATATTCGGTGGCTCTTTCTCTGAATTTGGGGGAAGTAACTTGTCCAGTTCAATAGTTCTCCAACTGCTCCAAGAAACATCGCCATGACAGTCTGTCTCCCTCTTCCATAATTGGGCGATGAAGTCTGACACGACGATGAGACCCATCCCACCACCCTCTGTCCGCATAACCACGACATGGCGATTGCGGCTGGTAAGCACCTGCGCTGGCAACAATGTCACAGCTAGGGTCTGCCTATCCAAATCAAACTCGATGATATTGGATGCTGAAACCAACCAATAAATGCAATCCCCCGCCAGTACAGCGGGCTCGCCTATATGAACCATAGACACCAATGGAACCGGGCATGAGATGGTATCGCCCCATACGCCGGTCTCCGACGAGTAAACGCGGCCGAGCGCTCTTCTAGGCTGCTTCCCGTCGCTGCTTACCAAGACCACCTGGAAGTGGTCGATTTCTCCGGCGGCGCGGAGCACCGTCCCGTTGATGGGGTTCTCCAACGGGTGGAACCCGAACCCCGGGGGCACGGCCAGGCGGTGCTGGACGCCGGCGACGGGGTCCCACACGACGACCTGGAGCGGGATCGGGAGGAAGAAGAGCGCGAGGCCGTGGCGCCATCCGAGGGTCATGTAGCGGTCGTGGAGGTCGAGGGAGAAGTGGCCGCGGGGGAGGCGGTCGGGGGCGTCCAGGGCTGGCTGGAAGGTGATGCCCTGGTTCGCGTCGATGAAGCCGAGGAGCGGAGGGCTGCGGCGGTGGTGGATGCGGAAGCGGCGGCGGAAGGCGGGGTCGGAGAGGAGGCTGCGCCAGCGCCTGCAGACGAGGGAGGCGCGTGGGAGGGAGGACGGCTGCGGGGGGAGGCGGAGCAGGATCTCGGAGAGCAGGTCGTCGTCGTCCAGCGGCGGCGCCGCCGCGGAACGGGGGAGGAAGCTGGTCGTCGTCATCTCGCTCACAGGTCGTGCAGGGTGTGCGGTCAGTCAAGCCCAGGTCCAAAGTGACGCTGAAGAGACGGGGACGACTAGCCAGCCCATGAGACCGCTGCTGGTGAGAGCCCATAAGGCCATGACTAACAGAGAAACGTAAAAGCCCATGAGATTGTATATTCCCCACACAAGGTTGGCGCTGTGCGTTGTCCAAACGGTGCTCTGTTTTTATTTTCTTCAACCAGGAGGGGTTAACGAGGTGCCAAACTTTTTTTTCAAGCATAGCACGGGTAAAAATCAGTACCGTTGGTTAGAGGTAGGGATGTAAATGGCGCGATAAACGACGGCGCAAAGCCCTTTTTTTGGTTAGCTTGATAGTAGTTATTTTCTTAGAAAAAGAGAACTTGTTTGAACCGTTAGACTGATAAGTGGGCTTAAACAGTGTGCCGCTTGGATCCCTAGTTAGGGCATCTCCAACGCGTTCTACCAGTCCTTCGCCCACTTTCGGCCCCTCCCGCATGTAAAAAAACAATGAAAAAAATCACTCGGGGAAAACCCACCGCACATCTCGCGATCTCGAACTAGACAACCTCCACCAATGTCGCGATGGTCGTGGCCTCCCCACACGCCACAGCCTTCCATCAAGATCCGACCGTCGTCAACCCCATATCCATATGTATGGAGGCAGAGCGTCTCTAGAAATCTGGGGGGGGGGGGGGGGGGGGGGGGGGGCTAGGACGAAATGCAAAATAAATACTATATTTTAAAAGGAACCATATGAGAAAGGAAGAAGAAGACCGTACCTTGAAATTTGAATGAACAATTATCTTCAAATCTTTGATGAGTGAACAACTATGTACGAAGATAGTTGAATCCTTGTAAAGTTTGAACCTCTCACGACAAAGCATAAAGCAATTTATTACCAATCTATCTGAAGTACAATGGTCAATGATGCAACTTATTGTTCCTTAGTGTTATCATTTTTTTGCAGGAATAATTAGTAAACAAATAGCATATGTATGATGGTATTAGCAGGAATGTGGATGTTGGTTTTTGAGGATCAGAAGATGCACAACTAATTCTATTTGCTGTCCATTAAAAACTTTCTTCATCCAAAAACAAGCAAAGGCAATACCCAAGCTAGCTACGCCTACGAGTAGAAGAAACCAGCAATGGCGTCGCTCGCACCCGGGAGGCCACCAGCCTGCCTCCTAACCCTTCTCTCCATCGTTGCCGCGGCCCTATCCCTGGTGCCGCCGGGCCTGGCGGCGGGGAAGACCGGCCAGGTGACAGTGTTCTGGGGACGGAACAAGGCCGAGGGGTCCCTGCGCGAGGCGTGCGACTCCGGCATGTACACCATGGTCACCATGTCTTTCCTCAATGTCTTCGGCGCCAACGGAGAGTACCACCTCGACCTCTCCGGCCACGACCTCTCCACCTCGACCTCTCCGGCCACGACCTCTCCACCTCGACCGCCAATGGAGGCCGACCGCCCCGGGGGCGGCGCGCGGGTGCGGAAGCGGCGGCGGCTAGGGTTTAGGATCGACTTGCGATAGATACCAAGTTGGAAGGGAGAAAGGGTTTTGGTGGAATTGTCGTTGTATTGCTTGAGCCTCATGGGTATATATATAGGAGTACATGATCATCTTGGAGTACAAGGCAGGGTAGAATAATATCCTATGCTATCCTAGCTTTCCTAATAATCACGATACTCAACATCCCCCGCAGTCACAACGGTAGCGACGCAGACGGTGAGACTGGAGAAGAATCCGAAGGCAAGCCGACGGACACCCCCCCACAGTCGTAACGGTCGACGCATCGCGGAGTCGTGGCTGGAGTGGAAACCAACAAGGTTGCGTAAGCAGGCGGTAGCCCTTTGTGCCGTTTGTCGATGTAGCCGAGAGCCGAGGGTGGTGTAGCCGTGGTCGAGGTAGCCGCGCGTAGAATGTCGTGGTCGATGTCGAGTCGGGGAGCCGGTGTCGAGGATGTCGCCGTGGAGCCGCGGACGCAAGAGCGCGCCGAGTTAGCATGGGCGCAGTGGTGTCGAAGTAGTGGTGCGCCGGGAAGAAGACGTTGTTGACGACGCGTCGCGGCGGGTTTGCCAAGCCTGGGGACACATCGTAGACGAAGGCACGCACCGGTGTTGCCAGCACCGGGCATGCGTAGACAGACGAAGACGAAGTTGACGAAGCGCCACACCAGGCTTGCCAGGCCCGGGGAAACATCATGGACGAAGGCACGTATCGGTGTTGCCAGCACCGGGCATGCATAGATGAGGACCTGCACAAGTTGTACGCCATGTCGGAGGAGTCGGAGAGGCCATCAAAGAAGGACTCGACGACAGTTGCGGCGTCAATCAGCGCGGAGCCGACGTTGCCTGCGGTTGTCGGAGTAGACGAAGTGATCGGGGTAGATGACGGCGACGCTGGCGACGGGCCGGTGCTGGACGAAGACGAAGGAGGTGGACGGGCGGCGGCGGCGGCTACGTGGGTAGCGGCGGCGGCCAAAGAAGAGCGGCGGCGGCGGCGGCGATGCTCGAAGTAGGCGAAGAACCCGACAGCATGACGAAGACCGCCGCGGACGGTGGTGTTCCCGCGCCAAGGGAGGTGGCGCGACGCATACCACAGGAAGTCAACGCGTGTGGACGATGAAGTGAACCATGGGCCGCCGCGCTATGGCCCGAAGGGGCGACGCAGCGGCGGCGGGCAGGTCGGGGTGACGACGGGAAGATCTCGGGGCGGCGGCAGGGACCGCGGGCCGGGGCGCGACAGCCCGAAGGGGCGGCGCGGCGGAGGAGCGCGGGTCGGTGCAACCGCGGGGACGGCCTCTAGACGGCGGCATGGACCGCGTGCCACGCTCGCTACGGCCCGACAGGGCGATGCGGTGGCGGCGCGAGGGTCGGTGCCGCCACGGGAACGACCTGGAGTGGACGGCCTCTGGGCGGCGGTGGACCGCGGGCCGCGGGACTACGGCCTGAAGGGGCGACGCAGCGGTGACGCGGGTCGGTGCAGTTGGGAGAAGAACCACGGGGCAGCGGCGCTGCGGCCCGACGGGGCGACGCAGCGGCAGCCCATTGCTCGATTGGTACAGGGGCGCGCTGAACTCGGGACGGTCTTCATGGGGCCTGCGGAGGCGCGCGCAACCGACGGGCCAGGTCGGTCGCACGACGTAGATGAGGCGGATCGCGGCGGCGGGCGGGTGATCAATCCGATCGCGCGCGAGGTCGGGGACGCCGCTCGGTGGAGGCGCGGTGGAGGCAGAGTCCAAGATGAAGCCGGCGGCGGCGGGCGGCAGGGCGGCTATGATTGGCCGCCACATGGCGCGAGGTCGCCGGGTCGGGGTGATGCAGGTGTCCCGGTCGGAGCAGGGCGGTGACGGCCGACGTAGATCGACGGGCGGGCCGTCGCACGAAGGGCGGCGGTGTAGAGCCGCCGCATGACGCGAGGCCGCCGGGTCGGGGCAACCGGCATGCCGACGCAAGGACGGCGCGCAAGGCCGCCGGGTCGGGGCGCGCGAGGCCGTCGGATCGGTGAAGAAGCCGGCCGATCGCGTCGGTGTTGGAGTAGAGGCGCACGGGATCGACGGGGGCGATGAGCGACGCAAACCGGATCACATAGACCGGAAAACCAAAAAAGAGATGCCGATCAAAGTGACCGACGAGAGAGAGAAAATCCGGATCAAAGGATCGGAGAAAAAGACTCTCTAGGGCAGACGGCCAACACGGCCAGCGGACGAACCCTAGGTACGGGCGGCGCGGCCCCCGGCGGTCATGGAGGCCGACCGCTCCAGGGGCGGCGCGCGGGTGCGGAAGCGGCGGCGGTTAGGGTTTATGATTGACTTGCGATAGATACCAAGTTGGAAAGGAGAAAGGGTTTTGATAGAATTGTCGTTGTATTGCTTGAGCCTCATAGGCATATATATATATAGAAATACATGGTCATTTTAAAGTATAAGGCAAGGTAAAATAATATCTTACGCTATCCTAGTTTTGCTAATAATCACGATACTCAACAGAGAAGAAGGACAACTACAGCGGGGGTCATGCTTTGGGACCGATACTTCGACAAGCAGAGCGATTACAGTAGCTACATCAAGTACTACGCCTGATCGGAGCTATACTTCCACAAGACAAGCAGGTCGATTTGATTTTGATGTGTTGTTGCAAACTTGCAAGCGAGAATAAAGTGAGGCTTGTACTTGGATAAATAAATAATTGACCAGCTACTCGTACGTACAGTTATGGTTTAGTTATCAACTCAATGTCTTGAATGCTTGTGTTTTTGTTTGTACAATTAGAGAGTCTTTCAACAAACATGATAGTCTCTTAGTAGCAAATGATACAAATACATTGGATCCTGACGGATTTCTCTATTCGGTTTAAAATTCTCAAGTTGATCACCACTCAAAACTACTCCTTCCGTCTCAAAATAAGTGTCTCAACTTTATACCGGTTGAGACACCTATTTTGGGACGGAGAGAGTAGAAAATACATCTTTTAGCTAAAACACACCTAAATGTGCCATAAGTATTGCACATCTAAGTTCTATGCCATTTTTTTTTACGAATTAAGTTCTATGCCATTGATTTTAGGGGAAGATTCATGTCGGTATTTCTTTTCCCAGTTTCGCTAAAGCACATCTAGATGTGTCATAAGTATTACACATCTAAATCTTATGACATTGATATTACGTTGAGATTCGTGTGGATGTTTTCTTTTTCTTTTTTTCCTTTTCTCTTTATACTTGATTCACTTACTTAGATGTGCAATAACTAGAGCACATCTAGATGTGCTCTAGACACACTTTTTTTTCCTTTTTATGTTTCATTGAGTCATTCAGATGTGCAATAACTAAGACACATCTAAATATGTCCTAGATAGACCCAAAAGAAATACACCAGCAATGAAATCCAAGCAGAACATTGGTTTCCCCATGATAGCAATCCAAACGGTCATAGGCTTTCATCATATCAATTTTCTACGCATAACTCATGTTCTTCTTTGCTTTATTAATCTCCATGAAGTGTAAGAACTCAAAAGTTATCATAAATATAATTGATCGATCATTCAATGATTACCTTTCTTTAGTAACATTCAATGATTAGCTTAGAGATAAATGCATCAGGGGCACACAAACTTATTCAGCCTGTGATGGTTTGGTCCAAATTTTGCAAAACCTACTCCTTCACCCAGAAACCTACTATCCGGGGAAAAAAAGAGCCCAAAGCCAGCTGGCACTGGCCATGTGCAGAATCAGCCACATCCGTTCTTCATTGCAACAAAACAGGGAACAAGCAAGCGAGCACATAAAAAACCGTGTAGCCTTTTTTGTGTTCGCTAGCAAATATCATCTTCCAAGCAAAAGCACACGTCAGTACGTCACACCTGTCACGACCCGATCATGGATGGATCGAGGATGCACAAATTAGCTCGTATTTGGATCGATTTGGGATAATTTGGGAGAATTGGGGGTGAGGAATCACAGAAGGGGATGAGGACCAGAAGGACACGAGATGAGATTCAGAACATTTATTCATTCCTTCGCTGCCTCCTCCTGTGCTCCCCCTGCTGTATATGTAGCCTTGCCTCCATGTGACTTCCATGTGGGACCAACCTCCAAGAGATGGCCCACCACCCAGCTGTCGCTTACCAGCGCATAGGTCGGGCATGGCACTCTCGCCCTCTTGAAATCCGGCTTGCCCCCAAGCCGGGCAATGGTAAAAGCCGCCAGGGTCCCATGTCCAGCGCACATAACCTGGGGTCAATCGATGTTGTATTCCGGTAATAAGAAGCATTGTTGGACAATGGTCCTTTTGTGGTGCCGTTGACAAAGAGTTCAACATAAAAGAATTCCTCATGGTGCATACCATGATTTGCTTCCTAAAGAACATGTCAGTCGGATCCCAGAAGTTGTCAGCATAAAAGCCATTGGACATCTGACATGTCGAGCATAGGCAATATATTGTGGTTGAGCTCCGTAAACTCCTATTGGCTTCACCTATTGCAAGACTGAGATTTACTACCCGACAGTCGTTAGTTATTACTGCTGAAACACCAGGATCCCACAACCTTTGCCCACGCCTAGCACTGATAGCTTGTGCCAAAATTTCCTTCACTGAACGAAGAATGAGCTGCCCGTTGAACAGTTTGTGACAAGGAAAAGTTTCTGAAAACTCATCAAACAGTTGCAGCAAGATCCACTTAGCTATAGCAGAACTCCATGTCATAACAACAAAAGGATGCTGATATGTAGGGATGCCTCCCTAGGTGACTTTTTGTCCACTATGCAATCCTTGTCCCCAATCATGATGTATCAAGTAGCCTCCCTGCATATGAGTATGAAGAACACCACGGTTCAACTGCACACTATCTTGTTCAGATTACTATTAACATTCAGCTGCCCAACACTTCTACTACTATCGTCCAACCAAACGCTAAAATGACAGTTTGTGCACAAAAAACCGAGCCTGCTCAGACAAACACTTGCAGGGTCTATAAGCAATAAATGCTCAGGATTATAGCAAACAAGCTCATCCTTGTCGAACTTGTTCTTCCAAAATGTTACTTCCAGTAACCATAAGATGGTGATAGAGAAATATCCGGAAGCATTGACTGGAAAACAATGTGTTGATTCCGCCATGATATTTATAGAGGAGATAGAGCATTGTACCTTGAGCATGAATCCCTATATAGCTGCAGAAAATTGGAGTAATGAGTCAACTAAACTTCCGTTGCACTGAGGTGGTGCCCAAGGTTTTAGCTCAACGAAGGATAGTGAGAATAACACCAGGTAGATGAAACTGGATCTCTCCATGGTCAGCCATACAACGTAATCACTTGAACTCTTAGAGCCACACCAATTATATGCGAGCCATTTCACTTTCCACTGGTAATCAAACCTTTTGTATTTTGTTGCCCAGAGAAACTTGTTATCTGCACATAGTCTCGGTGTTCTGTTCTCGTTGACCTTTGTCACTTCATAGAGCTTCAGGAACTCCAGTTGCCAGTTTGTGGCATGTGAGCAACACCCAAGTGCTACCCTTTGAAAGTCCAGGACAACCACCCTCAATTGCTTCTTAATACAATTGTTCCCAAGGTTGCTTGCCCCAGCCTTCCTCCAAACGAACACATGGACCCAATTCGACATCCCAAATCCATACTGTTGCAGTTTGTTCACCACACTTCCACTACCTTGACTCTGCCGCGGATCCGGCCATGGCTTCAGCTCAATCACTGGCATAATAGAATCATTCCTTGACAGCAACAACATAGTGTATGTTTCTGGTGGTAGCCATGACGGCTGGCCTACTCCCCTGGCATAGAGCTCCACGTGTGGAGATGGCGACCATGGTTGGGATGTGACCACCTTCATTGACAATGAACACGGTAACACTGCACACCAACTATGCTTGCACCACCTGACTTGGAAGACCTTGGTGAAGGTGGTGACCTCATCTCCATCCCCACCGATCTGTTCTTGCACAAGGGACGACCATGGTGGTTTTGGTGGGGCGCTGGCTTGGTGATCCCCGAACAGCAGCAGTGAAAGCATGGAGCTGAACCTTAGGTGTGCGTAAGCCTCTGCCTGGAGTCGGAATGGCGAGACCATGGTGGGCGCCTTTGTCACATATTGGCTGGCGGTGTCGAGGCTGAAACTGTGGTTGACATCTGTAGCCCCAGATGCAAACGGGGTTGTAGTGGGTGCCGCAGAATTGCATATGAGCGTCGGTTCAGCTGCTGGACGCAGCGAAGACCTCGGTGTAGTGGTGGTTGGGGACGCTGAGAGTGGCATGTCGACAACTTGGCCCGAGCCATCTGTCAAATGGGTGGTAGGCGTTGATGCAGCCGGATTCTTGCCATCGATGACGTCGATGTTGTGGTTTGTGTCGAGCACCATGATCGGTGTCGGTGCAGCAAAACTATTGGCATCGACGCCGCAGTCTGCACTGCACATCACTGGGGTAGTTAACTCAGAGGAGACAATGTTGAGGGCCTCAGTAGACATGCTACCGTGTACTCCATGGTCGTAGCCATCGCCACGCTCGTTGGCGCCCATCGCCTCATCCTTCAAGATCTCTTCCTCCCTTATTCGAGCAAGGTAGGACGCTCTGGTGATGCTAGACGGAGATTGTGTCTGTTGGAAATATGCCCTAGAGGCAATAATAAATTGGTTATTATTATATTTCCTTGTTCATGATAATCGTTTATTATCCATGCTAGAATTTTATTGATAGGAAACTCAGATACATGTGTGGATACATAGAAAACACCATGTCCCTAGTAAGCCTCTAGTTGACTAGCTCGTTGATCAATAGATGGTTTCGGTTTCCTAACCATGGACATTGGATGTCGTTGATAACGGGATCACATCATTAGGAGAATGATGTGATGGACAAGACCCAATCCTAAGCATAGCACAAGATCGTGTAGTTCATTTGCTAAAGCTTTTCTAATGTCAAGTATCATTTCCTTAGACCATGAATTGTGCAACTCCCGGATACCGTAGGAGTGCTTTGGGTGTGCCAAACGTCACAACGTAACTGGGTGGCTATAAAGGTACACTACATGTATCTCCGAAAGTGTCTGTTGGGTTGGCACGAATCGAGACTAGGATTTGTCACTCCGTGTAAACGGAGAGGTATGTCTGGGCCCACTCGGTAGGACATCATCATAATGTGCACAATGTGAACAAGGAGTTGATCACGGGATGATGTGTTATGGAACGAGTAAAGAGACTTGCCGGTAACGAGATTGAACAAGGTATCGGATACCGACGATCGAATGTCGGGCAAGTACAATACCGCTGGACAAAGGGAATTGTATACGGGATTGATTGAATCCTCGACATCGTGGTTCATCCGATGAGATCATCGTGGAACATGTGGGATCCAACATGGATATCCAGATCCCGCTGTTGGTTATTGGCCGGAGAGTTGTCTCGGTCATGTCTGCATAGTTCCCGAACCTGTAGGGTCTACACACTTAAGGTTTGGTGACGCTAGAGTTGTTATGGGAAATAGTATGTGGTTACCGAAGGTTGTTTGGAGTCCCGGATGAGATCCCGGACATGACGAGGAGCTCCGGAATGGTCCGGAGGTGAAGATCGGTATATTGGATGAAGGGTATTGGAGTCCGGAATTGTTCCGGGGGTACGAGGTGATGACCAGCGTGTCCGAAAGGGGTTTCGGAGGCCCCGGCAAGCGTTGGGGGGCCTTATGGGCCAAGGGGAGAGGGCACATCAGCCCACTAAGGGGCTGAGCGCCCCTCCCACCCCATCTCACGTAACCAGGAGAGGTGGGGGCGCTACCCCTAGGGCAGCCGCCCCTCCCGGCTTGGGGGGCAAGTTTCCTAGGGGGTGGGGGCGCCCAAACCCATCTAGGGTTTCCCCTGTGGCCGCCGCCCCTCCCCTAGGGAACCCTAGGGCGCCCCTCCTCCCTTTCCCCTATATATAGTGAGGGAGAGAGAGGGCAGCCGCACCCTTCCCCTGGCGTAGCCCTCTTCCTCCTCCAACACCTCATCCTCCTCCGTAGTGCTTGGCGAAGCCCTGCCGGAGAACCACGAGCTCCATCACCACCACGCCGTCGTGCTGTCGGAGTTTTCCCTCAACTTCTCCTCTCACCTTGCTGGATCAAGAAGGAGGAGACGTCTCCCAACCGTACGTGTGTTGAACGCAGAGGTGTCGTCCGTTCGGCGCTAGGATCATCGGTGATTTGGATCACGACGAGTACGACTCCATCAACCCCGTTCACTTGAACGCTTCCGCTTAGCGATCTACAAGGGTATGTAGATGCACTCTCCTTCCCTCATTGCTAGATTACTCCATAGATTGATCTTGGTGATGCGTAGAAAATTTTGAATTTCTGCTACGATCCCCAAGAGTGGCATCATGAGCTAGGTCTATGCGTAGTTTCTATGCATGAGTAGAACACAAGTTGTTGTGGGCGTCGATTTTGTCAATTTACTTGCCGTTACTAGTCTTATCTTGATTCGGCGGCATTGTGGGATGAAGCGGCCCGGACCGACCTTACACGTACTCTTACGTGAGACTGGTTCCACCGACTGACATGCACTAGTTGCATAAGGTGGCTAGCGGGTGTCTGTCTCTCCCACTTTAGTCGGATCGGGTTCGATGAAAAGGGTCCTTATGAAGGGTAAATAGAAATTGGCATATCACGTTGTGGTTTTCGCGTAGGTAAGAAACGTTCTTGCTAGAAACCTATAGCAGCCACGTAAAAACTTGCAACAACAATTAGAGGACATCTAACTTGTTTTTGCAGCATATGCCTTGTGATGTGATATGGCCAAAAGGATGTGATGAATGATATATGTGATGTATGAGATTGATCATGTTCTTGTAATAGGAATCACGACTTGCATGTCGATGAGTATGACAACCGGTAGGAGCCATAGGAGTTGTCTTAATTTATTTATGATCTGCATGTCAATATAAACGTCATATAACTACTTTACTTTATTGCTATAGCGTTAGCCATAGTAGTAGAAGTAATAGATGACGAGACAACTTCAAGAATACACGATGATGGAGATCATGGTGTCATGCCGGTGACAACGATGATCATGGAGCCCCGAAGATGGAGATCAAAAGGAGCAAAATGATATTGGCCATATCATGTCACTATTTGATTGCATGTGATGTTTATCATGTTTTACATCTTATTTGCTTAGAACAATGGTAGCTTAAATAAGATGATCCCTCACTAAAATTTCAAGAAAAGTGTTCCCCCTAACTATGCACCGTTGCGATGGTTCGTTGTTTCGAAGCACCACGTGATGATCGGGTGTGATAGATTCTAACGTTCGAATACAAGGGTGTAAGCTAGATTTACACACGCAATACACTTAGGTTGACTTGACGAGCCTAGCATGTACAAACATGGCCTCGGAACACGAAAGACTGAAAGGTCGAGCATGAGTCATATAGAAGATACGATCAACATGAAGATGTTCACCGATGTTGACTAGTCCGTCTCACGTGATGATCGGACACGGCCTAGTTGACTCGGATCATGTTTCACTTAGATGACTAGTGGGATGTCTATCTGAGTGGGAGTTCATTAAATAATTTGATTAGATGAACTCAATTATCATGAACATAGTCTAAATTGTCTTTGCAAATATGTTGTAGATAAATAACTCACGTTGTAGCTCCCTGTTTCAATACGTTCCTAGAGAAAGATTAAGTTGAAAGATATTGTAAGCAATGATGCGGACTAGGTCCGTAGTCCGAGGAGTGTCCTCACTGCTACACAGAAGGCTTACGTCTTTGATGCATCGCTCGATGTGCAAACCCCTACAACGTCGTCTGTGGATGTTGTGAACACCTGACAGACACGTCCTGATGACTACTTGATAGTTTAGTGCACCATACTTTACGGCTTAGAACCGGGATTCCAATGACGTTTTGAACGCCATAGAACATATGAGATGTTCCAAGAGCTGAAATTGGGATTTCAGGCTCATGCCCGTGTTGAGAGGTGTGAGACCTCTGACAAGTTCTTTTGCCAACAAGATGGAGGAGAATAGCTCAGCTAGTGAGCATGTGCTCAGAATGTCTGGGTGCTACAATCACTTAAATCAAGTGGAAGTTAAACTTCCAGATAAGATAGTGATTGATAGAGTTCTCTAGCCACTATCACTAAGCTACTAGATCTTCATGATGAACTATGACATGCAAGGGATGGAGTTGATCCCGGAGCTGTTCGCGGTGCTTAAGACCGCAAAAGGTAGAAATCAAGAAGGAGCATCAAGTGTTGATGATTTAACAAGACCACTGGTTTCAAGAAGGGCAAGGGCTAGAAGGGAAACTTCATATGGATGGCAAACAAGTTGCCGCTCTAGTGAAGGAACCCAAGGTTGAACCCAAACCCGAGACTGAGTGCTTCTATTGTAAGGGGAACGGTCACTGGTAGCGGAATTACCCAAATGCATGGTAGATAAGATGGCTGGCAACTTCAACAAAGTATATACGTGTTATTAATGTGTACCTCAATAGTACTCCTGGTAGCACCTGGGTATTGGATACCGGTTCAGTTGCTATTATTGGTGACTTGAAACAAAAGCTACGGACTAAACGGAGACTGGCTAAGGGCGAGGTGACGATGTGTGTTGGAAGTGTTTCCAAAGTTGATGAGATCACCATCGCACGCTCCATCTGCCTTCGGGATTAGTATTGAACCTAGATAAATGTTATCAGGTGTCTATGTTGAGCATGAATATGATTAGATCATGTTCATTGCAATACGGTCATTCATTTAAGTTAGAGAATAATGGTTATTCTGTTTACATGAATGATACCTTTCATGGTCATGCACCCTATGTGAATGGTTCATTGAATCTCGGTCGTGGTAATACACATGTTCACGCCAAAAGATGTAGAGTTAATAATGATAGTACCACTTTCTCGTGGCACTGCCGCTTAGGTCATATTGGCGTAAGATGCATGAAGAAACTCCATGTCGATGGATGTTTGGAGTCACTTGATTTTGAATCACTTGACACATGCGAGCCATGCCTCATGGGCAGGATGACTAAGACCCCGTTTTCAGGTACAATGAAACGGGTAAGTGACTTGTCGGAAATCATACATGCTGATGCGTGTGATCCAATGAGAATTGAAGCGTGCGGTGGATATCGCTATTTTCTCATCTTCACTGACGATTTGAGTAGATATAGGTATATTTACTCAATGAAGCACAAGTCTGATACGTTTGAAAATTTCAAGCAATTTTAGAGTGAAGTTAAGAATCATCATAACAAGAAGATCAAATTCCTATGATCTGATCAATGAGAATTTCTGAGTTATGAGTTTGGCAATCACTTAAGACATTGTGGAATTGTTTCACAGTTGAAGCCACCTGGAACACCACAGGGTAATGGTGTGTCCGGACGTCGTAATCGAACCTTATGAGATATGGTGCGATCTATGATGTCTCTTACCGATCTACCGCTATTGTTTTGAGGTTATGCATTAGAGACAGCTGCATTCACTTTAGATAGGACACCATATAAGTCCGTTGAGACAACGTCGTATGAACATTTGTTTGGCAAGAAACCAAAGTTGTCGTTTCTTAATGTTTGGGGCTGCGATGCTTAAGGCTTCAGCCGGAGAAGCTCGAACCCAAAGCGGACAAACACATCTTCATAGGATACCCAAAGGTGACAGTTGGGTATACCTTCAATCTCAGATCCGAGGGCAAATTGTTTGTCTCTAAGAATGGGTCCTTTCTCAAGAAGGAGTTTCTCTCGAAAGAATTGAGTGGGAGGAAGATAGAACTTGATGAGGTTGTCGAACCTTTATTTCAACCAGAGAGTGATGCAACACAGAAAGATGTTTTCTGTGGAGCCTACATCTGTTGAAGAGGAAGTTAATGATAGTGATCATGAAGCTTCGGATCAAGTTGCTATCGAACCTCATAGGTCGACAAGGATATGTACTACTCCTGAGTGGTACGGTAATCCTGTCTTAGATATCATGTTGTTAGACAACAATGAACCTACGAGCTATGGAGAAGCGATGGTGGGCCCATATTCCGACAAATGGTTAGAAGCCATGAAATCCGAGATAGGATCCATATATCAGAACAAAGTATGGACTTTGGTGGACTTGCCCGTTGATCGGCAAGCCATTGAGATAAATGGATCTTTAAGAAGAAGACGGACGTGGGCGGTATTGTTACCATCTATGAAGCTCGACTTGCGGGAAAGAGTCTTTTCACAAGTTCAAGGAGTTGACTATGATGAGAATTTCTCACCTGTAGCGATGCTTAAGTCCGTCGGAATCATGTTAGCATTAGCTGTATTTTTCGATTATGCAATCTTACAGATGGATGTCAAAACAAGTTTTCTTACCAGTTTTCATAAGAAAAGTTGTATGTGATACAATAAAAGGTTTTGTCGATCCTAAGGATGCTAAAAGGTATGCTGGCTCCAGCAATCCTTCTATGGACTAGAGCAAGCATCTCGGAGTCAGAATACATGCTTTGATAGAGTGATCAAAGTTTTTAGGTTTATAAAATGTTTGCTAGAAACTTGTATTTATAAGAAAGTGAGTGGGAGCACTACAACATTTCTGATAAGTATATGTGGATGACATATTGTAGATCCGAAATAATGTAGAATTTCTGGAAAGCATAAACGGTTGTTTGAAGAGTGTTTTTCAAAGGAAGACCTGGACAAAGCTGCTTACATATTGGGCATCAG